>NC_056734.1:520774093-520959765 GCF_019279795.1 Protopterus annectens | reverse complement strand
GGGGGCTGTTTGGCCCTACCCCATGCTGTTCCTGCTGCAGCTGTTTTAGCAGGATAATACTGTGTAGCATGGCACATACCATGACAATTTGGGTACATGTAGTTGGTGAGTACTGCAAGGCTCCACCAGATGTGTCCAGGCACCGGAACCATGACTTGAGCATCCCAAACACACGCTCAATTACATTTCATGTTTGTGCGTGTGCCTCATTATGGAGTTCTTGTTCAGGTGTGTGTGCATTTCTGATGGGTGTCATCAGCCACGGCTCCAGTGCGTATCCAGCATCCCCCACTAGGTGACCATCAGGGATATCCCCATTGGCAAATGTCTGGTACAGCTGCGACAGATACCAGATATGGGAATCGTGGTAGCTTCCCAGGGCAGCCAGCACACACATTCAGTATTATGCCCTGGGCATCACACACAACCTGGCAGTTGATGGAGTGGAAGCCCTTGCGGTTGATGTAGACCCTACCCCACTCACCAGCTGGTGCTTTGATGTGTATGTGCGTGCAGTCAATTGCACCCACTACCTCAGGGTATTCCGCTATTTGATGGAAGAGATGCATATTGCTGGCCAATACCTCACGGGAATTGGTGAAATATACATGATCACCGACATGTGCTGACATGGCATTCAGGAACTGGTGCAGTACCCTGGATGCTGATGCCTGTGAAATCTCCATCATATCACCAGTTGGTCTCTGGAAGGTACCTGTTGCTAGTATTCTTAGGCCAACACATACCTTGGTTTCCACTGGGATGGGTTCCCCTCTGTTGGTTCTGTGTGTGAGGCGTGGCCTGCACAGCTCAACAATTTGCTGCAGGAGCTCTCTGTCCACTCTATAGTGCTCCACTATCTCCAGCTCATGTAGCCCCTGGTAGGTTACCCTGGGTCTGTACACTCTTCTCCGTCTCCTCACTGTGGGTTGCTCAGCAGCATTCACAATGGCACCACCCTCAGCATCTTGCACATGTCGCCTTATAACAGCAATGGCAGCCCCTAACATTTTTTGTCTCAGTTAAGCTTTTTAAGTTTTCACTTCTCTTTGTAGACTGCAGTGTTGCAGTTTTTCTGAGAAACACATGGGGGAATGTTGTTTGCAGAGTTTTAAGTGCTGGGCTGGGCTAGTGTACTGCCTGTGTAATTGCCTGATTCTGATTGATTTCACCTGGCAGCTCTGCTAGTTCTCCTTGGTTAACTTCCTACTACTTCTTTTCCTTCCTTTTCCCATTTCTGTTTCCACAGGGGGCAGTGCCGCACAAACAAGCGCAAACACGCGCACATGCGCGCGCACAGGCTTACACAAGCTTACACAGGCTTAGGTGGGTGCACATTCGTGCATACAGGCTTAGACAGCCTTACACAGGCTTACACGGGTGCACACATGCGCACATAGGCTTAGATGGGCTTACAGGCGCGCACACAGTGTAAGCACCTTTGCAAGAAACTTTAGTGATAGCCACGGCGTACACCTTCGGTTTCTGGGTTCAGTTTAGACAACTGTAGACACGCCTCTTCCAGTCCTGAGTAACTCACAGTAAACACATGCCACTCTGCTCCAATAAACTTACAGTCTTTTTGATACATACCCCCTCATGATGTCACATATCTTCTACTCTGTTACTCCCCTAATCCTACTCTTACACTCTAGGGACATGGTTCACATGGCAGGGAAAATTGGGATTCACTATTCTTATACTCATTTGAATAGGATTGCCTACTAATGCTTGGTTACATCTCTCAGACTGAGCTTCCCTCCTTAGCAACCATTACTCAGTAGCCATGTTGTCTTCAGCCTGCCATTCACCTGCATGGCAGATGAATATTTTGAATAAAATCCCAAATATTTTGAATAAAATCCCTATCTGTGGCTTTTATTTTTTGTTTTTCTGATTTTTGGAGTGCCGCACATTTGCACGGCGTTGCACTACGCTTAAACATCGGAGATCAAGGGAAAAAAAATAATTTTTTTTATTATTTTGCAGCAGATAAAAATGCCAATGGCCGCATATTTGGCCATTGGCATGCTTCCTCAACTGGATGCATCCTTTATTTGGAGCTGTCATAGCTCCATTTTGCTATTTGCAGAATGGTACTCAGTTGCCAACCGAGTACATTTCTCCAAATAACACTACTCTTACTTAGTGTTTCCTGGCTTTCAGCAGCAAATGAGGTAATTTACAAACTAACACTGTCCAGACATGTTGGCTGGCTGGAGTCTTACTCTACTCTTAGACTCCATGCAAGCCTTCATGAATCTGGCCCATAGTCTTTAATTTTTTTTTTATAATGCTTGCGTTCAGTGATTTTATTATGGTGTGTCATAACACTTTGCAATAACAAAGACTGGTGTGTTTGTTGGGTACTTTACAACTATATGATTTCAATGCAAATCTTAATATTAAATACATATTTTTATAGATTCATATAACCTATTGTTGACTTATTAGCAATTTATTTATTTATTGGTAGCTTTATAAATATGGTATAGTTTCTTTTGATGCTCTTTGCATGACTGTTGTCATTTTCCCAAGCCTTTTTTTGGGTTTTCTGTCTGTAATGTCATTTCCTTCTTGAGTATACCAGGGCTGTGCATTTTCAGTTCTGCAACCCATAAATACATTCTAGCTGAGGCATTTGATGCTTTTAAGAACTTGGGCTAAATGTTTTAAAGGGCTTCAAGTGGGGACTCCACATTTCTCTTCCATGTATTTGAAGCCTTTAGTGAACTGTGTTATTAAAAGTATTCTTTATATTGTTTTTGCCTCTGAACTTGCTAACCATCAAGCCTCTCCTCGATCAGAAACTACCCTGTCTCGGGGGAGCATCTTGCCTTCTCACAGGACAGTAACCCACCAATGAGAGGATTTCCTTTAGTTGGGCTTTGGTGGTGACATGAGTACTTGTGTCACTCCTATGTCCCCTTGTCTACTCATGCATACCCCCAACATGTCTTGACAGGGGCTATAGCCACCAGTTTGACAGCCATGCCCACTTCTTTTCTGACACTGGCTCCTTGAACCATTCATTCTCCAGCTGATGTCCTGATATGTGAGCAGAATTGTGAACCACCTGGGAGGCATAATCTTAACCCCCCACCCCCACCCGGATAGGCACATTCATCTTCTCCGCCTCAGCTGTCATGCACCTGAACCACAAGTCATATTGGGGTTGTCTGGGTTGTAGTTAGGGTGTTACCCCTCTGTGTCACCAGTGCAGGTAATTTTTGTTGGAAACACTGGAAGCAGCTTCATCACAGTAGAATGGATTTGGAGAGCAGCGCTTCTGACAGCCAATGCACTTCCTTATGGAAAAAGATAACGCACTTGTCAGTCCTCCTGGAAAGGTTTTGCTTGACAACTGCCATCCCCTCCCTTTCCTAAAGCACAGACTAGAAGCAGCTGATCTAATGCCCTAAACTCATACATTCACTCCAGTTAAAAGGTGTGCTGCTACAGTACAGAGTCAATTATCCTAATGTTGATTATCAGAAATGTCAATTATTAGAACCAGCCTTTCAAAGTTTTCAGGTAGGAAAAATCATAAAGTCTGAATATGTAAACATTATACCTATTTGCTTGAGCATGTTTTTTGAGCTTGTAACCAGCTCTTGTGTAAAAAATATTCTTTATTGTCCATTGGAATCACTGAATGGTTGAAATTGTATGCCTGTGTGCAGAAAAAAAACAAGATTTTCGCAGTTTTTTATCCAGTTCAATTATATGTTTGATTATCCGAACTACCGTAAGTCCCAAATAGTTTGGATAATCGACTCTCTACTGTAGTTTATATCCAGTGAGTGAAGGCTGTCTCTTCTTGTTTCTACACCTGCAAAGACAAGCAGAACATGAATGAGCTGCTATAAAAACCATTAAATAGAAAATGTGGGATGGTGTTAAGGGATACCCAGTCACTGTGAAAGAATAGATACTGAGCCCTGTATATGGACATGAAGCACGCAAATCCTTCCAGCAGAGGTAATGGCCACCAGAAAACCATTTTCCAAGTTTCAAACTTCAAAATCTCTAAATCATCAGGGTTTGAACAGAGGTTAGACAAACTGCTCAATGGCAAAGTTCAAGTCACAAGAAGAAGGTTTTAAGGACGTTACAGATGTCAGAAGCCTTTAAGGAACTGCTTGACCAACAGATACTGAGCCACAGTCTTGTCCTCCATAAGGTCAAGATGGGCAGACATAGCTGACACATGACACATCCACCTTCACTGTGAAATAATAGACCCAGTCAATGCAGATGTTTGAAGTAAGTCAGGAGCATCTGCATAATGAATGAATGAATAAGGCCGCACAGGATAGCACTGCACCCAAACAGAAAACCTTTCTCCCTTGTCAGAGTACTCTGTCTAGTGGCAGAATTTCTAGCAGAATTAGTTATCTCGGGCACTCCATTCGGGAGGCTTGGTGAAATCAAAATGTTTTCTGAAGCAGCCCTGTCCTGTGGTTGAGCTGGCTTTCATGCCAGACAACACATGAGGTTTTCTTGGCTTGAGCCTTGAAGGTTTACTATAGTAACAGAGATCTGGAGCTCTGAAATGATACTCTTCCTGACCACAAAGGGTTCAGAAGGAAAACTGTTAGTGTAAAATCACTTGTAATGGTGGAAGGCATTACAGGAATCTCTCTTATGACAGAAAGTTTAATGTTTGCACTGTGACCTCCTCCCTGACCTGCTGAAGAAAGAAGAAGTGTGAGATGACTGCATTATCCCAGGCTATTAACCTTGATCTCCAAGATGCCAAGTCTCAGAAGATGTGGCCCAGACGTAACTCACAAATCACCAGTTGCAGGAGTTGAGTGAAAGAACAGGGAGTTCATGAGCAGATTCATTTCTTCAGGATGCCAAATATGTGGATGGAAATGCCTCTCACTGGGTCACGTCCAGACCTTCATTATTGCTCTGCAGAAGGGGTCCCTTCTTGTTTATGAACTACACAGGGGATTCGTGGTCAGACAGAATCAACAGAGACTACAGAAGCAACTTTTCTCCTGAAATGTGGAAGAGCCAAGATCAAGACTATGGATTTGTTTACTTACAGGAAAGTGATAAAAACTTTTAGATCAGTGGTGATCATCTCCCACTCCAGCATATGTTGACAGCAGTCTAACACCAGGAGGAGCACTATTAGTGCATGGGAACTATGTAGTCAGACACCTCAGTATACACTGCAACATCATCATCATCCTCAGGCATGTAGCTGCACCATGAAGATCATGATACCCACCAAACCAAGAAGATGCAGAAGGGCCTGAGCCAGACCATATACTGTACCCTCACCTGGCTACCAAGGGCATGCTATCCTGGAGTTGCCGCACAGGCAGGAATGGCCAATACTGGAGAGTGTTCAGCTCCACATTGATGAAGGCAACACTCACAGATGGATTAGAAAGGCCTTCCAAGTCAGAGACTGTACTGGAAGCATCCACTATAGGGATACTTCAAGTAAGTCCCTTGATGGGTTACCCATAGGCCAGTTATCTAGCTAAGGGAAAACATCTATTCATTTTTGCTGCAAGGTCTCCATTGCAATGTTCGGTATATGCTGATAAACAATGTGAAATTAGAAGAGACAAATGGCAGCATTTTATAATGAAAGTGGTGCTTCTCAAGACTGAACTGGAAAGAACTTCTGAGCAAACAGCTGATGCTAATACCACACACATGCACACATACACACACACATACGCACACACAGAAAAAAAAACACATTCAAAGTGTCCAGAGATACCATTCAGGTAACTTGCAGCAGTAGGTGGTATGAGCCCTGGACTTGCTGTTATTATTAAAGTTGCTGAGGTCCAGAATGGGATGGAAACCTGCTGTCCACTTTGAAACTAAAAATGAGCAGGAATAAAACCCCAACCTTATTCTGAAGGAGGAACAACCTCTATGACTCTTCTGTGGAGTCAAGTCTGGACTTATCAAAAAGCCCTTTGAACAGGACTTACTGTAAAACACGGTCAGCAAAAGGATCTAAGAGATGTAATTCATGGCTGCCCATGACCATGTCAAGAATATACTGGTCCTTCTTGCTAGCTCTCCACACCAAGATAAGCTCACATAACTATACCCTCCTTGGTAACTCTAGATGACTGTCAGGGCTACACCTTCTAATCCTGAGGTGTTGCCCCCCTGGTCAACCTGGTTTATTCCAAGTTAGCAGGATTGCTTGATGTTTAAAAATCCTCACTGGTTTGCAAGATGGCTTCTTCTTGGGGGGGGGGGTGGCTGTATGTGACTAGGATTGGAAACAAATGTAGGGAGCAAGGGAGGTCAAAAGAGCTGTGTACTGTGCTGAAGGACTATTTTATCTTAAGGATGTCATCCACCACATCCTGCACAGGCTGGCCAAAGAGGACCTCTTTCAGAACAGGACATAAATGGACTGTTTGCTTCAGTTCCTCCTTAAGAAAAAAGAGCCTCAACTACACTAACCCTGAAAGAGTACATATCCAATCGTGCCTCCTTCTCCAGGGTATGGACACAACTGAAAGTGCAGTGAGCCACAATGGTAGGATAGTTTGGGAGCCACAGAGAGACTTTTGTTTAGCTCATCTGTGAACTCAGACTCAGGAAGGGCCCAAAGCTTTTTCACTGCCTGATTCTTTAGGGTGGATGGAAGCCTGGACAGATGAGACAAATACCTGAATCTAAGTCCCACTGAAGCAGAGAATAACATCTACAACCTCCTTTCTCACCCTATCCAATGCTTCAGACTTGACAGGCAACAAGATGGCATACTATTGCAGTCTCTGGGTCAAGGGCTCAATGGAAGAGATAGGAGTGAGATTTAGAAAGGATAGTTAGGATGTCATTCCATTAGCCAGGGGGTCTTGTACAGGGAGTTTACCTTTTTGGGAACCATGGAAGTAAATTCTGGGTCTTCTGAACTGGAAAAAAAACATTTCTAAAAAAAGGCTGCATTGGTGGTAACTCAAGTTCCTCAGGCATTTGGGGGGGTCTTTGGGCCATACGTCAGTCTTTGGTGAACATCTGGTTCCTTAAGTTTTCTGCAAGGACTGGTCATCTAGAGGGGATCTGAAGGCATGGGAGGTCTTGCTATATTTTTCCAGCTCAGAAATAATGATTTCTAGATTCTCTCACTCCTCGCACGAGCCAGAGGGGAGGTAAGTCTTTGCCCTCTTCAACGCAGGACCTGAAGTGCATGTACATGGCTAATATATAAAGGGTGGACACCATATGCAAATGACAGGAGACTGAAGTTCATGAATTCACCCACCAGTAATTGCATGGATCTTGAAAGGCCTACATCGGGCTTAGTGTTAGTTTCTAGCCTTGTTCCCTAACAACATATTCACACATTCACGAGGACAAGTTCCATTGGACCTCAAACAGCTGTTTCCACAGTCTAGAGCCTGAACCATGGACTCTGCTATAGGATCACCTAGTGGAACCTGCTCAGTATGCTGCTGGACGGAGGGAGGTCCCTGGAGTAAACAGTCCTGTGTTATGAGTGGCACTAGCAAACTGCTTCCATGAGACTCAAGGGATCCCACTCCAAAAGCCGGATGGTCACTAGCATATTCTGTACCTTATTCAGTGTTTTAGGTAATGAACATTGGAACTTTTCTATCACAAATGTAAAGAAAGCTGAACTATTTAAATAGCAGAAAAGTGCTGGTATCCTCAGAAGTTATGCTAACTTTTGGTGCAGCTCACAGCTTTTCACCAGTTTAAGCAGGGACAAGCTCATGCAGAGCCTTCACATATAGAATTGTGCATGGGACAGGAGAACACCTGGTGTTAAGTGACAAAGATCTAGAAGTCATCAGTGCTCCACCCAGGAGTGGCAAAGAAACATGAGATGCCCATAGTTGACCCACTGGTCACATAAGGCCATTAAACCATGCTTTTTTGAATGCAATTCCACACCTGTGAACAACTTCCATCAGGGTTCAAACTATTGCCTGAAGTTGGCTTTCTCAGTATCAAGTCTTGGCATAGATAAACATGGTGGATACTTCCATAGCTAGAGCCTCTAACCCTGCTAGGTCAAGTACAGACCTGGGTGGAGTATAGTTCTCTGCCTTGATTTTAACAAATGATTCATGGCTGGGTGGCTTACAGGGCTGCTGCCAATGATTCAGCCAGTTCCAGCATGTTTAAGAAAATAAACAGGAGGCAGGCAATGTCCATGTCCCAGGATGCACCCTAAGGTGGAGTTAGGTCGCTATCTCCTTTAGCCTTTCACAATCCACACAAAAGGAAGACCGATGTGAACTCATTCCCTCAATTTTTAAGAATGAACTTGCTGTAGGTGGAGACCAAATTGCCATTTCTGAAATTGATTTACTGCAAAAAAGGCTTGACTGTGGTCTGCCCTCTGTTTCTCTGACCTTCTGAAGCAGTGTCCTTGGGACACTCCATCCAATTCTCAAATGAAGAAGTTTCAGCTATCACCATCTACTTGGTAATGTGGTGGTAGGCCATGAGTATTAACCCCCAGATGTCTGTGATTGGTCAGGTTGATTGCATTTGTGTCTTATAACAGTTGTTCACTTCATGCTTCTCTCTTATGCATTAGGGACTATGCCACTTGCAAGCCACTGGCTTGCTATTTGACAGCCACACAGACGCATAGATTCCATTTCACTGATTTAGGCATTGAACAAGGGACCTTTTCACCTGTGTAAGTCATGATCAAGATTAAAACTTTGTGAGTGGCAGAAAAAAAATCTCACAATTTTAGGGGCTAAACATACTCTCATAATGCAACAAGTGACCACGTGGTGTACATTGGTTAAAAAGCATATGCATTTCCAATATGAGAACTTAACAGAAGAAAATGTGGAATTTTAATGGAAAGAAGGATAAACCGAACTGTAGATTCACAAGGAGGGTCACTAACAGAGTCAGATGACTAGGCTAGCCACACAGGCTGTGCTGCATAGACACACAGACATGTGAAGAAAGGGAATAAGATGTGTTATCTTGGGCAAACAGTATGAAAGATGTGGAAGAAAGGACAGCATGAGTAATGAAGATGCCAGACTATCAGATATGACTGATGTGAATAAAAACCTAAAGTAAAGAATGCAGAGCATAAGTCTAGGAAATGAAGAAAAGGATTTCACTTGAAATTCTTCTAAATTGTTGGTTTAATGCAATCCTTAAGAAAAACAATATTTACTAAAGGCCTATACTCATTTCACATCTGTTGTTTACTGATTCAGTAATTGCATGCAATGGTGCTGTGACAGGGGAATTCCTTTCAGTACCAATGAAGAGATTAGTACTCCTCTCAGTGAACCTCATTACAAAGGTATCTATGATTTTGATGGAGTTTGATGCCTTATCTCACCCGAAAAACACGTCAGAATTTTCCAAATGCTAGAACCACTTTGGTGTTATAACGAGTGTAACTGAATAAACCATATAGCAGACAGAGTCACAAGTGTCAACTATATGCCATACTAGTCACCGACAACTGTTTAATGTTTGTGTCAAGCCACAACAATGTGGACACAGTGGTTTAGGATAGGAACAGTCTGGAAAACTTAGAAAGGACCAAAAAGGGACAGTACTTGTAAATTCAGGATATATTCCTCAGAGGTGTCAAAGAACAAAGAAAGAATAGATTTCTGTTTTAGATTTTTAAATTATTTTTATTGTCTTTTAGAACTTTCATTTGCCCAGAGCCTCCTTTCAGAGTTACCTGCTCACAGAACTAATTAGATGTAACAGTTATTCTCCTCATGCCATAGGTTTGGATACCAGTCTGTGAGAATCACAACACTGATTTGTTCCTGCTCATGAATACTCCTGGGTGCCACAGTGCTGCTGTATCATAGTACATGGGTCTCCATTTCACTTCTTGGCCGGGGTAGCCTGTGGGGTCTGCACTATCTCCTTGTGTACACAGCAGTTTTTGTCATCTGCTCCCATTTCCTTCCACATCCCAAAAGCATTCTTTAGTTAAATTCCCCATAAATGTGAACCATGTTGTAAGAGAATACATGTGCATATCCCTGCAACACGCCACTCAGAACCAGTTTCACTGTCTAGACTCGGTGAGTGACAGGAAAAGGTCTGTCTCTTCCTGCAAAGCTGAAATGGATTAAATGGCTAATCAGAAAATAAGTGAGTTAATAAATGTTTCTGTTCTCTGTAACAGCACAGACTTGGCTGCGTACACAAAGAATGAAAATGATCATGCAAAAGTTAGAATGATTTCCATATCTGTTGCTATGTTGATGTCATTGTTTTAAGCTACTGGTAGAAAAGGAATATCTGCTCTCTTCACCCCTTGTCTCATTAGGTTATTACCAGCCTCGATAACATTCTGCACCTTTTGCTCAACATAGGATCATAGGAAACTATTAGGCGAGCTGTCCTTGCAGACCATTTTAAGCCTAGCCAATTTCCCCTTTTGAGCTTGAAATAACTTATCCCATTTGATTATAGATTGGCCTTACCCATTCCATGACCGGTAATTATATATTATCCCTAATGAGAATAACTGGCATTATACCATAGATAAATTAAGGGGACCCGTGCATGGGATAAAACATTCAGGAGTTGCCTCTATCCGTTACTAGAACAGGAAGCAGTCCTGAAGTAAATTTTCTGTTCCCCATTTAACATTTCCAACATCAGCAGGTAATCCAGATATATGCATCCATACATTAGTGTCATCTCAGTACCTCACCTACTGTGGCTACCCTGAAGTAATGTCAAGAACAGCCTCAGGGATTAGCAATAAACCTCACTGTAATACTCTAGCATCTGGAGGAGTTTCTTCCTGATGTCCAAATCATGAAGAGACTTGAGTTCTTAAAGTTCCTGGCTGTGTTGTTATTAGAAATACTTCAACCCAGAGCAAATGCATAAAGAGGCATTACTTTTCTACAGATCCAAACATTCACAGCTCTTTTCATGTTTCAGGTCACTGACATGATGGGATGTTTACTGCCTTAGAAGACTCAGATACTCTGCCATCTTGTCATGCCTTTTGTTCATCATGGGATCATAGAATTCCAAGCTGTAAAACTCCCAAAAAGGTCCTCAAAGGTCAGCTCTTCAGATTCTCATTACACGCTGCAGGGAATGGACTCGAGGAGACAGAGGATACATGGCAGGGAGAATAACATTCTTCAACTCAAGATCATGATTCTGATCTGGCAGTCTCCAGCTCAGAGACAAGATCCTTCTAAACTTCTCCACCTTACTCAGATTTCTCAGTCTTAAACAGATGTCAAGTCATTTTCTCTGCAAAAATGGCTTGAGGTTATCTCCAGTCCATGGTAGGAAGTACCTGGCTGAGAAGCCAACATATTTGCCAGTTCATTTAGTACTTTAATTCTAATCATCTGAAGAAAAGAACATATTACTGTTTACGAAAAAACAAACATTACCAAAGGGGAGAAGTGACTTCAAGGACTCCTGATAATTCTTAGTCCACAATGGCGATCCCTCCTGGGAATACTTTGATATCCTATAATATGATCAACGACAGAACTGCAGAGGTCAATATGGCTGCTTTCATTAAAATGGGAATCAACTGGCAACCACAGATTTACTCTTACAGTATAACAAATATTTCCTGTGGCAGGAGTCCAGGGTGATCTTAAAGGTACCATCTATCTTAGCAAGCATGAGAGACCATTCTTCCCTGTTAGGAGAAGTTGAGTACTCTATTGATGATAACTTAAACAGTACCTAAGCGATAATCTTCTTTTCATTGAAAGAACATCTTTCAATATTACTTCTGGTGACTGATTTTCTATGAAGTGTCACAAAGCAGCAAAAATGGATCCTTGATTGTACCTTAACTGTTGAGTTTTTCTCACCTCTAACAGTGATTTGCCTTCCCTGATGTCCTGTTTTTTTGTTTTAAAACATTAACGAAGAAGAGGACTCCTTACATCAGTGTTAATACTGGTCATGTTTTAATGATGACTTCAGCAAAGGCAGACATTCTTTGATGACTTTAGCTCATCTGTAGAAAGCTGTGAAGCTGAAACGTTTGCAGAAATTAAAGTCATGTGATTTACCCTTATGCCAACACTGAATACATGCAGTATATGTTTGTCATGTTTATCCTCTACAGCCATCTTTTGTCAATACTTAAACTTGTGCAGCAGGTCTCCTAACATTATAAACAATAAAAAACACAAAGCATGCCTCTTAACTGTAAAGATTTTCACAGAATGACCAGAATTTTGCCTCATACGTTTGGTCTGTTCCCCATAAAATTTGAGGTTTTCTGGCAAATCACTGAAGATTGAAGTCACTAAATAATGATATTCATTTGAATTTCAGACTTCATATCCTTCAGAACATAGATGCTAACACAAATCCTATTATTCTAACAGCATTCTAAGTTTATAAGAGAAATATTTAAAATCTGTCCCTATTTTTGGACTTTTGCCCCCCCCCCCCCCGATTATTTTAGGCTTTGGCCAGATTTCTTACACTAAGATGCTGAGAGGTATGCCACACAGTTATATCTCAATAAGAAACAAAGCAAATCTGACAAAACTGAAATGGACAGAACAGTAAAAGACAAGTCCTTATGTGATCTAATCAATGCTGTGAGTAAACAGAATATTTTTAGAAACTATCAAAAACATGAGAGGTTTGATTCCCGCCATTCTTTCATTACTCTTGCAGTGACGGCCACATTTGTGAGGATGATGTGAGAAAGACACAGATGGTCCCACTGTACTCCACTGAAAATTCTTCACAGTAACACCATCAGCTGAGTTCATAGGTGATTACTAGGGCAGTGGCACAACAGCCTTTACATCCTAGCCAATAATACCCAGGTATGATAGTATTATATCATAATTCCCCAGATATGGGATGGGTTAGTATTAGGGTAGTGGGTCTTTAAGTGTTGGAGCCCTGAGTCATTTTACAGACTGCCTCTGTCTGTAAGGGACATGGGTAGTACCCCAGGAGTGAATTTATAGTTCCCCATTCATTTATCCAAATTCTTACAGAAGAGAGTGAGGGACAGGCTTTGTTTTATGAAGATAGGCAGTTTATTCCATAGACAAGGCAGCCTTTGGGGTATGAATCTGTTCTGTTAGAGTCAGAAATAAGGTTCATGTCCATGGAACACTTTACCCTTGTATAATTTTTCTTGTGAATATTTAACATTTTCATCAGGGCTGGATCAGAGAATGCTTGGAGATCAGGCATAAGTCCTCTCTCACTAAACAGTATGAGATGGAATAAAGGGATAGGGACTTTATTCCATCTGCGTAAGACATGTGTCTTACGTTTTGTATTCTTTAGTAAGAAACCTCTGGGGCCACACCAACTGGTGTAAGTGCCTGGTTAGATACATGCAGAAGAGAGCATTGTACTTGATTAGAGGCCTGAAGAGGGATGAGTACAATGGCACTATGACTTCCTTTGATCTTGATGTGATGCCTTTACTTATAAGTTGTGCCACACAGAAAGATTTTCTCACTGCTGTAGCTACCTGGAGGTCAAAGTTTCCTAGGTCCCTCACTTAGCTGCCTGTCGGGTTCCAGGATCCGCCACATAACACAAGCACTCAGGTCACTCCAGAACAAGTACAAATATGACTGTCATTGTCCATGTTGGTGCGAATGACCTGAGCTGTACCTCCCTGGACTACATGAAAAGAGACATGGAAGAGCTCTCTGATCACGTTGCCCAGGCCGGTATGACCCTGACCCTGAGTAGCATCCTGCCTCACCAAGAATGATACCATGGTATAAAGAAAAAATTATCAATTTCAACAACTGGCTAAGTTTCTGGTGTCATTCAAAGGGGATCCAGTGTCTGTCCACTTGGGATGACATGCTCAACAAGCCACGCTGATTCGCTAGAGACGGCTTGCACCTGTCACCCTTAGGCTTTTGAATACTGGCCAAGGGTCTTGCCACCCCCATAGTGCCTTTTTTAGGCAAGGCTCAAAAGACAAACCCACCGCCATAAATAGCACAAGTAACAAAAAACTGAGGGTAATGCTACTCAATGCCAGAAGTCTAAACCTCAAAATGCACACACTCGAGACACTTCTCAGTATGGAGAAAATCGATATATGTGTAGTAACAGAAACCTGGTTTAAGGCTCCACAGAGCACTCAGCACTACCAGGCTACAACTCATACCATACATTTTGGCCACAGAACCCGGACTGAAATACAAAAGGTGGAGGCGTATCCATATTAATCAAGGATACCCACACCTCCAGGTCAGTGGCACAGCACGATGCTTCAGAGATCATCCACGTGCAACTAACAATGGGCAAAACTGCAATTCAAATTGTAGCTTGCTACAAATCACTCACCATGTCCCAGGACCCCCATTCCATGTTTCTGGAAACACTGGAAAACATAAAGGTCCCACCAAACACCCTAATATTGGGTTATTTAAATTACCCAAAATTAACTGGGAGAACTACTCAGGTACTAACTCCCTTGCCCAACATTTCCTAGAATTTATAAACTCATTTTATAAACTCAAATGCCCTGGGTCAACTGGTCAACACTCCCACCAGAGGTGACAACATATTGGACCTGGTCATCACCAACATAGGCGGTCGGTGTTCCACACCGGAGGTCAACCCCTCGCTGGTTAGATCTGACCATAAACAAATCACTCTGAATATCCACATTCCGCCCCTACCCCTGGATAAGGAAACCACCGTGAAAAACTTTTCAAAAGCAAACTTCACATTACTTAAGACCGAGGTGGAAAGTTTCAAAGCCCCCATGCTAAAGGATAATGCTGTCCAAGCTGCAAAATCCTTTACTAATGCATTCTATGGGCACCTACAAGAATGCATGGATTGTGCTATCCCAAGCAAAACCAAGATTCACTCCTCCAAGAAAAGGAAACCAGTCTGGTGGACCCCTGCCATAAACAAGCTATACAATAGAAGGAGGAAACTAGTACAGAAAAGAGTAAAATCCCAAGAAGGGAAGACATCCCTGATCAGTATCAGTAAAAACTACGATCCCTCATAAAATCATCCAAGGCGAGCTTTGAAAGTAAAATTGCCAAGGACTCCAAAGATAACCACAAGGCATTCTTTAGCTATGTCAAGAATCTAAGTGGCAATGCTCTGATCTGCTCGGAGTTAGTGCAGAATGGCACAAAATACACTGAACCAACCGATATCGCCAACATCCTGGCAGACAAGTTCAGTGCAAACTTCAACCCCCTCTCACCCCAAAATGGCCCATAACTATACCAGAAGAATGTACAGCCTCTGAAATCACAGACACTCAGGTTAAAACAGCCCTCTCCAAAGCCAAAAACACTGCATCAATGAGTCTGGACAGTGTCCCAGGCTGTGTCCTACACAAGCTCAAAGACGAACTAACCCCTCATCTAAACACACTGTTCAAACTCAGCCTCTCCACAGGCTACGTACCCATAGAGTGGCACACAGCAATCATTATTCCGCTCCACAAAGGTGGGGGCACAACAGACCCCGGGAACTATCACCCTATAAGCCTGACTAGCTTGGTCTGGAAGGCTATGGAGCGCATTATCATGGAACTCATTAATAGAGACATTGGGAACCTCCAAACACAGGACCCTACCCAGTTTGGCTTTGTTAAGGGCAGATCATGCCTCCTAAACCTGGTGGACTTCTTTGAGACAGTTACCAAGGCTATAGATGAGGGAAAGGTGGTACACACAGCCTACCTAGACCTCACAAAGGCCTTCAACACCATTCCCCATTCTGGTATTATAGACAAGCTAACCAGCCTGAACATAAACCCCTATGTCACAATATGGGTTGCCAACTGGCTCATGGACAGAACCCACGTGGTGATAGTTGCAGGAGCTAGGTCCAACTCTAAACTGGTTACAAGTGGCATTTCCCAGGGCTCAGTCCTAGGACCCCTCCTGTTTGGCATATACTTCTCAGAGGTACAGGCAAGCACAGGAGGACTATGACTGACCAAGTTCGCAGATGACTGCAAACTAGGGGCTATAATTGACTCTCCAGCTGACACAGACCTCCTCCAAAAGGGTCTCACTGAGATGGATACCTGGTGTCAAAATCATGGCTTCAAGCTAAATGCCAAAAAGTGCATGGTCATCCCCTTTGGAAAAAACAAAGTACCCACAAACTACCACATAGGTGGTAGTCCCCTAAATATGGAAGATGTAATAAGGGATCTGGGGACCCAAGTAGATAGTAATCTCTCTTTTGATAATCACACTGCCAAAGTGGTTAGAAAATCCTTCTGTGTGGCCCACCTAATCACAAAAGGGTTCGCATCCAGATCAAAAGAGGTCATTGTGCCCCTCTACTCATCACTCATCAGACCCATCACAGAGTACAATGCCTCATTTGGGATGTACCTTACAAGACACCTGCAACAGCTAGAAAGACCACAGAAGTACCTCACCAAGAGGATTACTGGCCTCAAACAGATGCCCTATGCAGCTCGACTGAAGAAACTCCAGCTGTACTCGGTTGCATACCGCCTACTCAGAGGTGATCTCTGCCTGACATACATGGCCATGTCCAACCCAGAATTGATGGACATGCTCCACCTAAAGAAAACCATATCCCCTCAATCCACATGCTCTAGGGATCTAAACCTCACCACAATAATAAATAGGATGTGCTGGAGGGACAGATTCCTGTCCCACAGACTTTCCATGCTTTGGAACAAGATTCCAATTGGAGGGATAGATTCCTGTCCCAGAGACTTTCCATGCTTTGGAACAAGATTCCATTCATTTAGCAGAGCTCCTTGCTAACACTCTTCAAGAGAAACCTTGACGAGTGAATGGGAAACAGAAAGTTTACCCGGGATCACTTCAGTGGTTCTGCTAGACAGAGGCACAGGGAACTAATCTAAGGGTCGGCAAAAGCCAACACATTCTGGCTAGGCTTATAAATGCCTTCGGGCAGATAGCCTAGTACCTACCTATGAACCTATGAACCTATGAACCACTGGGTCTACTTTTAGGGGTGTGCTATCAATATTATAATTTGCAGGGATATCTGAATTATCAAAGTGTATGATTATGGATTTTGTAGCATTTAATCTCAGGCCATGGTTTTGGCACCTGTCATTTGCAATTTTTAGGCATGTTTGTAGGATATCAACATCATTTGGGGATTCAGTGATTGCTACCAGCTTACAGTCATCAGCGGACTTGGTGAGCCAGAGGTCCCCAACATTGGCCTTCACTTCAGAGAAGTATATACCAAACAGGAAGAGTCCCAACCCTGAGCCCTGTGGACACTGCTAGTAACAGGTTTCTTATCAGAAGTAGATTCACCTATCTGGGCAACATATGTCCTGTCAGTGAACCAGTTGGGTATCTATCTGATGATGTAGGGATTTGTGCCTAACTAAGTAAGTTTATCTATGATCCCTGAGTAGGAGATTGTGTCAAAAGTTTTGGCCAGGTCTAGATAAGCAATGTGTACAGTTTTACCCTTATCCATAGCTCTGGTGACTTTCTTGAAGAAGTCCACCAGACTGAGCAGGCAAAAACCTCCCTTTGACAAAGCCAAATTGGGTTTGGTCCAGTTTTTGGAGGGTTCCTATGTCATTATTGATCATGGCCATGATAATTCTCTCCATGGCCTTGCAGATAAGCCTGGTCAAGCTTATGGGTCAGTAGTTCCATGGGTCAGTTGATGGGACACCCTTGTGCAGAGGGACAACTATTGCAGCCCTCCATTCCTCTTCTGTTTGGAGGCCGTGGTTAAAGAAGCTTTCTATTGGGCTTGACATATTCTGTTTTAAGCTATTTAAGAAGCATCCTGGAATGTTGTTGGGACCCACGGAGACTGTGTTTTTGGCTTTAGCAAGCAGGGTAAGGACCTGTTCCCTCATAATGACTGGTAGGGGGATGGTTGTGAGTATATCTTTGGGTGTGGTAGGAAGTGATGGAGAGGAGAAATTTGAACTGAACTTGTCAAACAGTAGGTTTGCTATGGTTTCAGGCTGGGTGTAAGTGTTGTTATAGTTTCAGGCTGGGTGTAAGTGATGCCATTCATGATTAACTCAGCACATTGCTGAGTGCTTCCCCTGAGATTACGAACATAATTAAAAAAAGCCTTATGGTTATCTTTCACCTGGGAGGCTATCTTTGCCTCACAGTTTGCTTTGGCAGATTTGACCAGCTCTCTAATTTGTTTGTTTAGACTAGTGAGTATCGTTTTGCAATGATTTGTCTCTTCCAACTTGGTTAGGAGAGGATTTTTTTTTTCCTTTTATTGAATAGTCTGTTTATGTTAGGAGTCCACCAGGATGATTTATTTTTGCCAGAAATCATAGGTTTGACTCAGACAGGTACTGCCTCTTCTATGCAGCTATTAATATGGTTGTACAGTGATTTTGTGTACATCTCAGAGTAGGCCTCAGTGTTATCTGGATTTGGAGGAGCTTGGAAGTTTAATAAGCTGTCACTTAGTCTGAGGTAATTGGCCTTAGCAAAGTTAACAGGTTTGGAGTTTGATGGGAGTTCTAGGTTCATTTTAATACTAAAGGAGATCACTTTGTGTTCAGATCTTACCAGGGAGGAGTTAATGCATGGGAGGGAGCAGCACCCCCCTCCATGTTTGTGAGTACTAGGTCTAGGATATTTGTGCCTCTAGTTGGGGAGCTAGCTAGTTGCTCCAGAGTGTTTGCACTGACAAAGTCCCAAAACCTCTGGGCAAGTGAATTATCAGTTATATAAGTCTCCCAGTTTATGGAGGGGTAGTTGAAGTCACCCACAAGTATGGTGTTAGGCTGAATAGTAAGATATTCCTATAGCTTTAGGTAGGAGGTGTGACTTTCCAGACTTTTGCTAGGGGATTGTTAGATGATAGGAGTTGGGTGAGAGTTACAATGACTGCTCTACCTACTGAAGTGCAGAAATGATTTTGATCATATTAAAAAGGAAAGAAATAAATATTTTTATTATATTTGCAGTGTGTGCTCTCTCTTGCTCCCTTTTATATATATATATATATATATATATATATATATATATATATATATATATATATCATACTATTGCCTCACTTGGGTGTGATAACTACTTTTGAATAAGTTCCTAGCAGAATGAAAGCTTAAGTCCTCAATACAAGTCCTTTGTTTCCTAAGTGTTACCCCTTTTATTTTGTTAATTCATTTGCTTTATTCTGATGATGTTATATTTTCTTTGCCAGTATTCTTCCGAAAAACAAATAAGATATCTGGAAACACATAAGCATGAGAAACGAAGAAAGGTAGTGCTCTCACATGCATTCCTAAGTGTAAAACATCATCATTTTTTAGCAAAAAGGATTAAATAAGGCTGGAGGGTATAGGATGACATCATGGGAAGAAGACTGATTTGAAGGGAAGAAGAAGAAAATTTGTAAACAACATAGCCATTAAACAAGTAAATAGCTAACAGGGGACATGCTTGAGAATGACAAAAGGCACAGGATTTAAAATTCTATTGGATGGCATAAAGAAATTTCACATGCAGAGGTAGTAGTTAATAGATAAAAAACTAACAGCAGTTACAAAACTGTCAGCTGAGGAGACCACTTTCTCATCCCTGGCATCAGTAACCATGTACTTCTTTGTTCTCATTTGGCTAATTACAAGACAGTTTCTAATGTTACCTGCTAGTAATACCACTGTCTCACACTGAAAGGTTTTTCTCATGTAATCTATATTAAGACTGCAAGGTAAAAATCCCTTGTTCACTTTAAACAGCTAGGAAAGAAGCCAAAAATGAACTCCTAAATGCCTAGTATAAGCAAAAAAAAAAAAATGTAATAATACTGAATTAAACTATCTAAAAATAACCTTAAATACACATTAAACTGTCACTTTATTTGATAGTTTCCAAAAAGTGTAAAAATTATAAGTTTTATATTTTGCTTCTGTTATGAAACTTGAACTCAGACTTCAAAAATGTTATCCAATGGTTCTGTTTCACAGAAAAGAAAAAAAAAGCTCAAGTCGAGACCTATGTTGACAAATCAACGGCTGATTATCTTCAAGGACAGCTGAGAGATGTCCAAGATGTAAGATTTCTAGATGAAAGTGGGGTCATTTTACAGAGAAAAGCTCCAAATGTAAAAATAACTGATATCTTCCTAAAGTTATTGTATTTATAAGACAAGACTCTCACTACAAGTGATACCAAAAGTAATTTTATGCAAGGTGTGTTGAATTTCCAACAGATCGTTGTCACGATTTGATGTATCATTTCATCTATAAATAACATCAGTGGAAATGTTACATTACCATTAGATATTCAAGGGAACACTGGTCAACAGGTCACATAAACAGTTTTGATACCTAGCTGGCTAAAATACTTAGCAATTTTTTACCAGCCTGATCAAAAGGAATGAATCACACTAACAATGGCCCTTGCTGCTGATCTCACAGCTAACACACAATTAAATCTGCAGGCCTACTTTCTTAACTAATGGCTTCTGAAACAACCACAGGAGACAAGAGAAGGAAGTTTTCTGACTCCCAGCTGAAATGCCTGAAGGCGTAGAATACGACCAGCCATATTTTATACATCACAGACAGGTTACTATATGGCAAGATAGTGTTTAATGAAAGTGCTCTGTCATTTGCTGGGGTACTCTAATTAGCAAGCCATGTAAACAACTTGTAGGGTTTACAGTGTCCAAGCAGATGAACTGTACTAACGACCCAGCTTTAATCACTTTGAAGCAAAAAGGTAGTAAGCAAGGAACAAGGATACTGGCTAATTTCTAAGCTGACAAATAAAAAGAGCATTTTTTAGAGTAGCAATTTAGTATATTACGTTGGTGAGCTCTAGTGCTTATCCTCCTCCCTTTGCACATGCCTTCAGGAACACAAGACAAAGGGCTTTGAAGTGCAGCCATGCTGAATTCCACCCAGGCCTCAGAAGTAACATCAGTAGTATACTGTTTGGTAAGTGTATATAAATGGATTCTTGGGTGGGTGGACAGGCTTCTAAAACTATCTAATCCGGAGGCATTTCCCTGAAATGTCAACTGTAACAGCAAACTTTTACGGGCTCACAATAGTCCATGTTGTGATGAGGGTAACACTTGTTAATTTAAGGTGACAGTGACATAATGCCACCATAATGTCACTGAGGAAAAGGAAAAAAAAAGCTGTATGGATTTTCACAAGTTCTTTATATGCAATGCACAATATCTACCAGTCCTGGGCACATACATCTTTCAAATAATGTGCTTTCCTTTCACTGGCATGGTCTCAAAAACAAACAAATGGGTGAAGTAGTTGAGAATAAAGTCAAGACTTAAAGCAGGATGTTTGAACTTGTGCAATCAGACACACTGTTTTCATGAAAACCTAAATACATCACCATACATGACATGGGTATTTGTTCTGAAACCTCTCTCACTGATATGACAGCAACTAAAATATTGTCTTATGTAGAAATCTATCACAACTCCAAGTCTTTCAAAAGAATCTTAGTTAACATGTTACACTTTTAAAATGTTCTTCGCCATAAGGGTCTTCCTCAAAGAAGATTCTTTCAAAGGGACTATCTGTTCCTTCGGATGCCTGCGGAGTCACCAATATATGCACACCTACAGAAAAGAGGGTGACCCTTCTCTATACATTTAATTCTCAACCTGACTGCTGGACTAACTAGATGCAATCTCTAAGTGAGGTTTAGTAATGCTGTAGTCTACAAACTCTTGTAAGAAGAAAAGAAGGCAAACAGACGTATCTTGGGTAAGTAAAATAAGGCAGGAGCACCTGCTAACACATGCATTTGAAGACCTGGAGTTACAGCTGTGCCTAAGTAAATTATAAACAAGCAAGTCCTCCTTTTAGCAGCTAATCTTCTAAAAAGGCCTTCAGAAGGGGGTGATACTTGGATTTGTCCATCTTGTGGTTTTCTATGTCTTATCAAAATTTCAAACTGCTGACATCTAATCTATGCAATGTGCTCCTGAAACAGGGTTAAGAGGCAAGCCCATATACATCCAGGACATCCACTTTAACAGAGGGCTGCAGCTGCCAGGAGACATAGTAACAAGGTTATGAAAATATAACTGTAACATATACTCATATGAGGACCTGCTGCAAAACTGTCACAGTTGGGACATCACAAACAAGGGAACAGATATAGGCGATGATGTAGTCTGTGCTGAGAACTGTCCTGAATGGCAGCCCATATAGCATCTTTGTCTGTTAGAGCTTAATTTTCACAGTGTTATCTGCAGTGTGTAAAACACTTATGTATATGAAGCACAGAGGCCAAAACACCAAAAAGTGTGGGAGGAGTGTAAAAGGCAAAAGGTGGATTTCAGGGTAAAATTCCATGAAAAGTAACAGTGCTTGTAAGGCATGTACTGATAACCAACTATTAACATATATACACACACACACACACACACACACACACACACACACACACACACACACACACACACACACACACATATACAGATAGATAAATAGATATGTCAGATAATTTCATTATTGATTTGGGTATCCTGGTAGATGATGACTTAAGGTTTGAAGTCCATCTGAGAGCTGTGCTTAATAACATACTAAAGCATATCTCAAGTAGAGATGTTTTCCTGATTCTAATTTATAATTAGCTGTAAGACCACTTGTTGAGTACTGCATCTCCCCTTTTGTATCTTTAACCAGATGCAAATTAAGAAACTTAAGAAGGTTCTAATATATTTAAAAGACAGATAATTAGAGTGACACTTGCAATATATTGAAAGTTTAAAGGATTAGATCTTCCTTCCTCTGATTACAGGCTGTTAAGAACATATCAAATGATAATGTTTAAAAGTTATAAAAATATGACACTGGCAGCAGCACTGGAGGCTTCGTTTGTCCATCATTCCTTGAAAACTTGGAATAATTCTTATTTGGTTTCTTTACCCCCTTTGAGGACCACTTTATGCAGCCCCTCTTACCTCAGGGTGGGTAGATTATGGAACGCTCTACCAATGTCTATAAGAAGAGCAGAAAGGTTGATTATATTTAAAGGGCTGATAGTTGGTTTAATGTAATTGCATATAGTTTGTTTTTAACAGCTGCAAACTCATAAGTAGCCAATAATATTGCCTCTGAATTACCCAATAACACACACACACACACACACACACACACACACACACACACACACACACACACACACACACACACACACACACACACACACACACACACAGACACACACACACACACACACACCTGTGTGTCTGCGTGCATGTATGCATGAGTGTAGGCGTTTATTTTGAAACTCACATTACTTATGAAGGTCACTTTAAAGACAGGCTTAGAAAGCTTGTGGACTCAGTGGTAGATATCTCATGACATGTTTTAAAATGTTATTTATGTGCACATTGTATTTGTTTTAACATTCTGATATTGTTTTGATACGTAGGAAGAAACAAAAGCACTAAATAAATGGACTTTGATTTTATTTCTGTCGCTCAAGGTACTGTTTTTATTTTTTTCTTTCCCATGCAGTGCAATCACTTTCCAAGGGAAAGCAGAGTTTACATGTGTCTGACAGAGCTGGCAAGAGTATACGCCTCCCACTTTTGACCTCTATCCTACTGATAAAAGGCAAATTTCTGAAGAGGATAATCTATATCCAAATCAGTTCCTATAATTACTGTTACAGTCTTCTGTCCCTAAAACAGCACGGATGATGGTAAGACCACAAAACAAGACTGCTCTTTGAAAAATTACTAACCAAATTCTAATGAATATGGAAAAAGTTTGCCTGACAGGTGCAGTCTTTATAGAGCTCAGCACAGCCTTCATCCTCATTGACAACACTTTACTCACTGATATTGGTATTAGTTGAATGCCTCAGGCTGACAAGAGACATTTCATATATACCCCTTATCTTATATGTGGATAACATGCTTACCTACTGCTCCAGCCACAAATACATTGAGATTCAGCGTCATCTCCAAAATGACGTACATTACCTACACTAATGGCTTTATCAACCACAAATTAATTCTCAACCCCACCAGAACTAAAACCATGCTCTCTGGTACCTATAAACATTATCCACATGACTTGGTCCTCTCCAAATTATAGACTTCAACAAACCAATGGAACATGCCTCTTAGGCTCTTAACCCAAGAAATCTGGACAAAGCCAAAAATAATGGAGGGGAATAGGCCCGAAAATGGGACTTTTTTTAAATATTGTTCTTAAAGACTTAGAAAGTTGCTAAAATTATATGATTTGTGTTGACATATATTTTCTGAAAGATATGAAGTATTTAATTCAAATGTATTCCATTATTTAATAGCTTCAATCACCAGTTATTTGCCAGACAACCACATGTTTTATGTGGAACAGACCAAAAATATGATGCAAAAATCTGGGCATTCTATGAAAATCTGGACAGGTGACAGGTATGCAGTGGAAACAACTACATCCTTCAGATACACTGGAATCTGGCTATACCATTCACTGAATTTCCAACTGCTAATAGATAAAACAGGAAGAAAACTTAACTCACTCCTCTTCTGGGCCAAGAAAATCTCTCCTCATATCTCAGTCCCAGCAATAGCTGCTGTAAGTAAAGGAGTCATTTTGGTCCAACTTCAACATGGCCTCCTGATCATAGCATCAGCCTCCAGGAAGAACTCTTGTGCCATACAAACCATCTCTAAACAAATGTTGTCAGTCCATCTGTAACCCCCATATCAGGAAAAACATTGCCTTCTTCTTCTTCTTCTTTCGGCTTTTCCCGGTTAGGGGTCGCCACAGCGGATCACCTGTCTGCTCATGATTGGCAGTGGAGGTTTACGGTGTCGAGTTGCCAGCCCAACCTTCTACTGAAGGCACACACACATGCACACACACACCTAGGGCCAATTTAGAGTGTCCAATCCACCTACTGCTCTAAAGTCAAAGAGCTCACAATCAAATAGGTAGCTGGACTCCTAACTAAGAAAACAACTCTTTAAACTCATGCATCTTGAAACATACTCCCCTCTTGCTACTAAACTTAGACCCAAAATGCTTCCTTACGACTTCAGAAATCTCTCTCAGGCAATCCCTATACTTTATCCCCCATAACTAAATTATACTATACTGACTATGCATTTTCCATTATAGTTCCTGAACTACAGAAATCTCTTTCTACCCACCTGAGAAAAATCTCAATAAACTGACACCACAGCTCAAACAACTCATCTTTAAACAAGCACAATGCAAGTGCTTTATGAGAGGTCACATCATTTAAAATATTTATTTTGTTAGCACCTCTTTTAACATGCAGTGTCATATTCTGCCTCTCACCTCTTCTAAATCACCCTCTCTCACCAGTTCTCTCCTGTTGCTTCCTCTCTCCTAAATGCCTCTGAGGTAAACAATGGTAAATAGTGCCTTGAAGAGCGTTTGTACAAATAATATACTGGAGTGTTTCTACCAATATGCATACATTGTATCCTTTTCTTACCCATCTTTCTCTTCCCTTACCACATCCATGCCTCCAAATATCCTCAGTTAAAGCATTGATACAAATATTGCACTTGTGTGTTTGCTCCAGTTTGTATAAGGCTGTGTGTCATATTCTAATGTTTGCATTACATTTATACTTTGCATATGAATGTCTGAAACAATCATTGTTTATATCACTCAAAGTCCTGCGGTCCTCATCAGTTACACTATTTTTACTTTAATTATTGAACATAAAAATGGTTGCAACAATCTGCATTGTTGTGCATAAGAATGGTTGAGACAAGCTATTAGGCTCTATGTACAAATTGCTATCTTTTGCATTA
This sequence comes from Protopterus annectens, assembly GCF_019279795.1. Taxonomy (NCBI): domain Eukaryota; kingdom Metazoa; phylum Chordata; order Ceratodontiformes; family Protopteridae; genus Protopterus; species Protopterus annectens. Next base: position 520,934,016 of record NC_056734.1, on the reverse strand, counting down.
CTTTCAGGCTCTGTATACTACTGTCTGAACCATCTGGGTTTAAACCATTTTGAGTTAGTCATGTATTTTTATCTCAGCTTTTACTATTTGTTTTTGTGCACTTTCCAACGTATTCATCCAAGCTGTGCCTGAAAATGTAATCAGTGCATTACCCTGGTAAGCAATCAATATCCAGTTGTCATTCAAATGGTAGACAACTCACTTGGGTTTGCACATCTAAAAATTAGCAAGTGCATGAATGCGTAAATGCTCATTTGTGTGAATCACATTCAACTTAATTCACATTTTGAGTAGTGTAGGTACATAAGAGTGAGGAGAAAAATGAATGGAAGCCTGGAAAGTAGTGGTTGTAAAAATATGCACAAATCACATTATAGCAGCTACTGCGTATATGCAAGTGTTTGCAGGATGCGGTCAGAGAATTAGCTAAGGGGATAGATTTAGTGCTGTGCCTGCTTGGTGCTGAGGGTGTTCTGTGCCCTTTTGTTTTGTGTAGTGGTACTGTTAAGAAGGGGTTTTAATAACGTAATGTGTAGGGTTCCGGTTAAGGTAGGTAAGTAAGAGTTAGCACACATGACTAAGGTGGTGTGGGGGGAGAGCTCCCCTGAGAACAGTTAACCATCTGTGCTAACCCTAACCTTACTAATATATAAACAAGCAAATAAAATGCTGACAGAAGTCAGCCAAGTCTTTTGATCTAGACACAAAGGAACCTATGGGAAATCATCAAAGATGGAGTTTCACCCCCAGAACCACCTTCGTCACTTCTACCAGCCATTAGGTTCTAACACTAGTTCTCCAAAAGACCTTCTGGAGGAAGGTAATAATGATATCACCTGCCAACACAGTGGTATACAAGACTAAAACCCTGACTACTGCACAGGTAACTACAGTTCAATTATCAGCTTTGGCATCTATGGCACATCCATCCTGGGGGAAAGAAGGGTGGTGTGTGAGTTTCTGACACACTTTCGTGGTTTGATCTCCCTGATGGAGATCAGGGCAATAACCACAAGAGGGTCCTGAGGATAAGAGACATGCCCTGATGACATCAGCCACTTACAGACATGATGGGCTGTCCAGTACTGACACCCACTGCATGTAACATACATGAGGTGGCACTGGATACATGTAAGGAGCAGGAAAACCAGATAAGAAAACATTCTACAACAGTGGTATGATGCTGCCCCAGTGTTCTTAATCTCCTCATCATCCCATATATGCATCGATATAGACCCAAGCAGGCCAGGTCAGGGCCTTTACACCCACTGAACAAGGACAGAAACTAGGAAAGTCAGCAAAAAACAAAGAAATCCGGAGGGATTCCTGACATTAGTCATCTTGTAATGGAGTCACCAAGGACCCCTGAACCCCAGTAAACTCTTTGATGACAGAAGGGACACTGGAATAAGGCACAATATGACTGCACACTTTATAGTGCAAACCAGTCAGTGGAAACAGAGACAAAAGAAACTCATTACCTTTTGTCAAATGGTGCATGATAATGGGGTTCTACAAATGAAATCATCAACAAAACCTGCCTTGTTGGGTTCTCCTGTGACAAGCTGACAGACTCAGCATGAAGAAGGAAATGACTGATCTCAACTCCTGAACACAAGGCATACATTATTTTTCACATATTGCATTTCTTCAGTGAAAAACTATAGTGAAAGCAATACTTGTTTCTTGGTAAAGAAAGTTATGCCTTCTTAGAATGCTGTCATTAAGTACTGACCCATCAAAGACACTCACTTCTCTCCTGTGTAGAGTGCTAACATTAAAAGTCCTGCACACATCTCAAGGCTTTGTCTGATGATGCACTCCCAAGCATTGCAAAGGAGATCGCATCAGTAACAGCAGCCTTTTGTGACTGTACTTGTGCTTGTGTAAAAATTGCTGACCGCAACACTCTTTGATTAAAGAAAAACATTCAGCAACTTTTAACAGTTTTTCCATTTCCAGTAAAAATACAGGGTCATGTCCAATGGTGCACTTGTTAAAGAAAAAACTGTTTCAGTTTATTTAAATGTGTTTAAGTATGCTTTTTTGTAAGAAACGTATGCTACAGTACCCAAATAAATTTCAGAAATCCAGGCCAAGCTCTGTTTTGAACCAACAACACAAAAAACTGAGGGGGACTCTTCTCCTTCTTCCAGGTGTTCCCTAAGTCACTGAGAGGGACAGGTCCTCAGTGAAATAAGAGGGGACCCAAGTACTTTGTTAATGAAAATAATCATTAAGATCTCCACCTAGAGAAATAGGAACATGTTTACAAAACAAGCTGGTCTACTGAGCCAAACCCCAATGTGGATATGCTGAGTATCAGGACATGAATGCCTCCTGATAAGTGAAGTCTTCTTCTTTATGGTTTACTGAGTAAGGGCTCCACGATGGCAATTTAAGACATAAAAAAATAAAGTTTGGTAACTGGGCATGGAGAATAGAGGCACCATAGTACCATTATTTCAAATGAGGACCTGACAGGTCAAGACTTCTAAATAATTTGCTTAATCAAACATGATTCACTTCATACCAAATAGAATTTAAATACTTATCTATAGACCAGTATCATAACCACTATACCATGCTATTTTGCGCATTGTATGTTACAGTTCAAATGTAGACATCTGTCAAACAAAATGCATTCTAACTCCCTAATCCTACCTGATCCTCTCACTCTCGACCTGTTTCAGTTTATTTCTTAGTTCTTCATTGGAGCTCTGAATTGCTTCCTTCTCTCGACTCTCATCAGCCAAAGCTCTCCTTATTTCTAATATCTCTTTTCGAAGAAGTTCCTGTGCCTCTTCAGTCTCACGGACTTTCCTGTGCTCTTCAATGAGATCACGACGAAGTGTATCACGACTCTCTTCTGCAAGTCGGAGTTGTGTCTTCAACTCTTCTGCCTGTTTCAGGAATGGGAGACAAACAGCAATAGTTAAAAATAGTCTCTGGTGTTGGTTAGTCTAGTTTTCCTTTTCCTGTGTTACACCATTTCAGGATTCTGCTTCTAGCATCCCCAGTCTCTAAGTCCCTTCCTTAAATACCAGGAAAACATACCCCTGCTTAATCCTACTGACCTCCTCTAACTAGCTTTATAAGGCTCACTCAGTGCAGGATCTTAGAGCATCTGCATCTTCTGGTACATACTGGTGACACTGTCTTTAGATCAGTCCTTTAACACAGGTCTGATTTAAATTAAAGCAGCAACAAAAGAAGTGTGCTGCATAAATTCAACCCTTTACCATCAATGCATTGCCATTTGTTTGTTATGCACGGTTGGGAGGGTGGCCTAATGGTTAAGGTGTTTGCCTTATAAACGCAGGGTTTGGGTCTCACAAGGGATAATTGGCTAGGCTTAAAATGACTCACAAGGGCAGTCAGCTTAGTATTAATCTATGAACCTATTAAATTTATTTTATTAGTAAGCCGCGGTGGTGTAGCAGTAGCGTTGTCGCCTCACAGCCATAGCCGGCCTTAGGCATAGGCCAACTAGGTGGCTGCCTAGGGCGCCACTGTAGCAGGGGTGCTTTTCCAGTATTTATTTGGTATAGGTAGACCAGGATGGGGGCACCGGGTGTTGTGGGGGCAGGTGCTGTGAAGCACTTTTGCCTAGGGCACCTGTTGACCTAAGGCCACTCCTGCTCACAGCAAGAGGTTCTCTCATTTGATTCTTGGCTGGAGCACCTTCTGTGTGGAGTCTGCATGTCCTCCCCGCAGTCGAGTGGTGTTCGAAAGACATGCATGAATGGGCATGCTTTCATTGAAGGTTGGGCATCGGGCTGGCACCTCGGCACCGTAAACATCAACTGCCAATCATTAGCAGACTGGAGTTCCGCTGTGGCGACCCCTAACCGGGAAAAGCCAAAAGAAAAACAAAACATTAAATTTATTTTATTAATTTATTTTGAATTTGTTAATCAGGTAGATAGACTGGACCATGGACCCTTTTTAACCATACCCTGAGTCCAAGGCAATACAAGATTTCTAAATTAATATAGCATTTTTTACAGTAAATTGCTCAAGGGATACAAACAATACAGCTTGAGATTACAACATTCTGAAGTTACTGTACAAGCAGTTGAAAGGTGTAGATTCTCATACAACATTTTAATGTGTTTAAACATACATTTATATAGCATACACAGAGAAAATAGTTTTATAATATACGGCAGAATATCAAGTTCAGTATATTACAAAGTTAGAAGTGAGAGACTGAATAGGCAGTTAGCATACAGAAAACACTACCTGTAGTGGCTTTATAGACCTGTATTCAAACCCTTTCATTGTCTGGAAGACACAGTATAAATCAGACTCATGTAACCTGTCCTCATACATCAGTGTTTCATGACCATGCATTCATTTAGTAAATCTGCGGTGTATGTTCTCCACTTTCATCTGTCATTTTTTCAAGAAGCAGTACCATGGAAAGTTACAGTACTGTAATTCTGGCAATTTGAGAAATATGACTTCCTTAGTAATTTCTCATTTATAGATTTTACAAATGTTTTAACCATCCTATAATCATGCTGCCGCATTCTGTTACCACAAAAAGTGCATAATAATTAGATTATTATGCACAGATACGCCATTTTTATAGTGTCAATCTCGTTGCCATTTAACCTGAAAATGGATGTACCAAAATGCATGTGTTCAATTTTATCAATAATTATGACCAAACTGTTAGCTTCTACCCATGTGCTTAAGAGTTGTAAATGTGACTGTTGAAGTTGAACTAAAACTTTGTGATATATATCTTAAATAACGTAAGCTTTTAATCATCCACATAAAAGCAAAAGAAGATATTGGGCAGAAATTTGATATCAAACTTGTAAAGGCTGAAGAGATACAAACAGATAACAGATCCCTGCAAGACCAATTGACCATAACCCATTACTTCCTTCCAGCATATCCTGAATGTCACTTATCATTCTCTATTACTTAACCTTTGTTCAAATCCATTTAGTCAAAGACTAAGAAATATCTAAAGTAGTCTGTTAACAAGAAGCTTATGTCCCACTGCATCAAAGGCAGAGGTAAATAACATCCTCCCTTATATTCTTTTCAACTGCATTATGATGTTGTAAAAGCACTGGTTATAAGTGTAAACAGAGTGATCCTTTACATAAGCACATTGACAGATGTTCCTGTTCAGTGACAGTGTATATGACATTTGCCTTCCTACTCCTTCCCAATATAACTATATAATATGTTACGAGAAAAATATTCACAACCTATTTTTTGTCTTTATATAATTTGCTCTTTACAATAATTTTGCATCTCTGTCTTTACAAATATATAATTAAAAAGTTACTGTTGATCCAATTTCTTATTTTTTATTTCATGATCTAAATTGTTTATTTCTCTGTTTTCTGAATAATCTAGTACTCCTGTCCTCCATTTCTTACATGCTTTCTCCTTTTGCTTTATTCATCTTTTGGTTCTAAAGAGAAGTTCACCGTATAATGCAGCAAGCTTTCTCTCTGCTTTAATCTTTTTCTTAGCTTTCTTACATTTTTGAATAGAGTATTTCAGATATTTCCCGCATGCTAGATGCAGCTTCTCCTTTGAAGGTATTTTACTCAGATTACTTCTTGCTATTTTATTATCTGTAATCACTATATCTTCTGACTTCTTATCGCATTTATAATTTATAATTGGTAACTGCATTGATGCAAATATGGCAGACTCATCACAGTCAAGAAGCAAGAGTAGAGCATGGCAACATCTGATCTCCAAATGTGTGGGTTATACAGTTTATATTTAATATTTTACCATGCCTCATAGACATCATCAGCCCCCTTTTTCCCATTTTACATGGGGTTGGGATGTCACATCAGCATTAGTCAATGTGAACAAATCACCCAATTCCCTCATCAGTTGTCTTAACATTCTTCTCAAAACAAATGGTAAACAATAGCTTCATTTCACTGGTGTTGTTTACATTAGTAGTACTGGGTATATTTTAGTCCCTTGTTATTTTACCTTTATATTTACTAGCGGAATGAATGTTATTTATTAAGTTCTCCAGTTCATTGTGTGTAGACTTTGATTGTCTGTAAACATCTAGTAATGGAGGAAACAAATCACCTACTTTGATGTTTAACAAAATGTGTTCAATTTGATTGTCTTTATTTTCAAATTCATTTGAATCCTGAACCTGAAAATCTTTCCAAGTAATATCAATCCTCTCAACCTCTTAGCCCAAGAAATCTGGACAAAGCCAAAAATAAAGGGAGGGGGATGTCAAAAGCCCCAAAAACAGGGACAGATTTTAAATACTGGCCTTAGAAAAATATAAAATTGGTAGAATAAAAGATTTTGTATTAGCATACATTTTCTGAAGGATATGAAGTCTGAAACTTAAATGATTGTCATTATTTAGTGGCTAACATACTCAATAGTTGGCCAGAAAAATAAACATTTTATGAGGAACACAACAAGCATATCAGGCAAAAATCTGAACATTCTGCTAAAATATGGACAACTGAGAGAGATATAGGTTCATAGGTTTATAGGTGTTTACTAGGCTAATGACCACAAGGGCCTTTTTAAGCTTAGCCATGCATCCCAAAACTCTGACAAGTTCTGATACCCTTGATAAGTGTAAGCATGGGCCTGGGAGATGAACCATTTACAGGTTACCTGAGTCCATTAGAGACATATGTGCCAAACCAGGGATTTATTTCTGGTCTCCCATCCAATTGTCCATAATACACCCAACTAGTTTTGTAGTACCTGTTGCACAAGTGCAATCTTTAGCCATTAAAAACAAGAATACAAGTAGAATCTTTATGACAGTTTTCAATAATGATTGGTATATCTGTGTTTGAAATCAAAACTTCTTTAACAGAAAAACATTTTTAATCAAATGGTGGACATTTGCTATCAAGGTCTTTATGCTTCTGTCATCTATGTCTGACTGGCTAGGATACCTTAAAAATTCTAGCCTTTTAGTTTGTTCATATCTTAATATTTACCCCAGTGAGTTGTATCATTTAAAGACAAATATCTAAGTTTTCTAACTTTGATTTCAGAAAAAAGGGTTGGTGTAATTCCTTTCTCATAGATGAAGTGTAATAAATACATAATTTCTCTAAACACGATGTAAGATTCTTTAAGAATGTCATTAGTCCTCAATGAACTAAAATGCTGTCAAGCTTTGATGAGTTTTTCCAAACCATGTCTCCTGTCTTTAATTCTGGCTCCTGGAAACTCACACTATTCTTTTTAGACATATGTCAAACAGCAGAGAGGCTGGGGTAGACAATCCATACCCCTACATGTGACATCAAGGCCTGGCGAACAATGTAGGCAACCATTGTATTACCCTGAAAACACTCTCAACCCATGTCTCATACACAAACACACTCGGCTAGGCAACAACCACTATGTTGGTAGTTCCCTGCATATTGCTCACAGATAGTAACCATGGTGTGATTGCAGTGCACAACACAGGGCATGACACCCTGTCCCATCCCTACAATAGGCACATAATTGCATACAGTGCTCCTTCACTATGTTCCCCACTGGATGCCTGCAACAACTGTAGAGCCAGCAAATGTAATCCACAAAGGACATACCATGCCTTATACACATGCCCTGTATGGACAGATGCCGCTGACACCAGGGAATACCTGTATCATGCTGTCAATGTAGGTGCAGGGTCAACCTGGTGCCCATTGCCAGTTCTCACCACATGAGGCCAGGAATGGCACATCTGATGATAACAATCTGTGTACACAACATGCCCCAGACACCCTAGGTACACTTCCACATGTCACAGAACATGCATGTGGAACATGTGCAGATACCAGGCACCATCCATGTCATGGACTATAGAACACGTACATGGCAAGCATTGCACTTCACTGGCCACTCACAATAGTAACCCAGATGACTGGATGGTGAATACAATAACCACCTGTGTGGGTCAATCCAGACACTACACCCCTGAGCCACATAGCAGATCATTGTCATGTGGCCTGTTGCCAAGGTATACCCTTTAACTAGCATTGTACAGCCTTCTGGCACAGTCAACCACTACACATCTGTAAAGCAATGCACACATGCATGTCAGTACTGGCAACCTGTGTCTGGGTGTGTGTGTGGAGTATAATGATTCGAATGCCATTTACACTCACTATACTTCCCATTGGCCTACTGAAGCATGCCTTCTTTTGTCAGACATCCTGGCACATCCTTTGCCCATATATCATCCTGATAACCCCTGTGGTGCATGTGATACCTGCATTTTACTGTATTGTGGCAAACTAGCTAGTTAGGAAGTCTAATCCTGACCCTGCCAACTGTGATAATGTGTGTGAGTCCCTGAGAGAGTGTGGCTGTGTCGACCTTGACACCTGTTCATGTGGACAGGCACGTGTACTACACCTACCTTATCCCTCCTTTATCACTGTTGCAGATGTCACTCGCCATTGAATATACCTTTGGACAGCTCCCCAACATATAACCTCTGTGGAGCATGCAACATCTGCATAGACATGTAATAGCAATACATAGTCAGGCAGGGGTTTGAAACCCTGTACTGGTAAGTGTGTGACACAAACATGCTTAGGTTTTACTCTCCGACCCCCTCCCTGTCTAACTTTGTCTCTGTCTGTCTATCTCACTCCTTCTCTGGTGGATGTGGAGAAGTACACCTGCTTTTCTTAGGCAGCAGCTTGTGTTTTGTAAGGGATGCTCATGATCAGCTGATGGCTTCTGCACAAATTGCAGAACCCCACTAGCTGACTGCATGTGGAACAGCTGTGGTAACATTCCCATAGCCAACTGCATGGAAACACACTCCTATAACTAGGAACATCATGTGGGTGTTGGCCCTTTTCATTCACTGTGAGAAGGACTTCATGTCAGTGTTTGGCAAACAGCATCACAGATGGTAGTGGGATATACCTCTAACAATATGCACTGTGGAGACAGACCAAAAACAGGAGGGGGATGTTCCAGACATGACTACAGAATGTAAGTGTTGCTCTTCTGCATTTGGAGTAATGTTGGTTTAACAGGGTTTGTGTGGATATGGCTGGTCTACATGATTTAATACCTGCCATGACAGTGTTATGTGTTAGAGGAAACACCCACCTGTAGGGTTATCTGCAGACTGGTCAGTGTTTGGAGTCGTATGTGTCTTGTGTTACTCACAGTTCACCTATCTTAGAACTGCAGAAGCATAGTCTGAGGAGTGCAGTCAGTACATGGTGACAGCCATGAGAGTTACTGACTTCCTATCCCTCATAGGACATATGTCACAACAAACCCTGTGACAACAATAAATGTATGAGGGTATCACAGCAACATGCCAATATTGGCCCAGTGTTTGTGGCTCCAGCCACATGTCTGTCAACCTTTGTACATATGTCATGCAGTAAGAAGTGCATATGTTCTGTATACCATTAAGTATTGGCATCAGACCTGATAACAAGCAAGTCAGATATCACACTGCTAGACATGTCATGCATAGTAGGGGTTATTTCTGAGGACATAACTTGGGCATTCTGTGATTGTGTGTACAGTAGTGGAGTCTGTGTACTTATGGTGACTGTCGACAGTATGTGTATTGTGTATACGTACCTGGCCTGTGTACAGACTGCGGTAGATGTCATTGTTCTTGGTCCTGTTCTAGCTGATGTTACATGCTGCTCCATTGTATGGTGCTCTATTGGCTCACATGTTTGTAGGGCTAAACACACACGTGTCCCATACCACAGACAGGCACTGGACCACACTGTGTTTTGACCCAGTATATGTAGGGTTAGTGTAAGAGTGGCACATATGAGGATGGTGTTGATCAGACAGTCATTATAGTGTAATATTAAGCTTGTGTAACATATGTGGCTGTGTTCACATTGGTTGTGGGTATGCACTTTCACACAGGTGTCTGTTACTCTGTGCTGTGACATGCCTGTAGAGCCTGCTATATTTGCAGGTACATGTGTATTCCCCCATACGAAATGTTGGCCAGTGTTATGGCAGTCTGCCTGTAGTTTGCACAGTGCTTAGTTATACGCCTAGCAGCTTATTGTAATTACCCAGTACATTGGTACACTGTAGCATCAGAACCATATTAGCCTGTCCCTGCATCGGTTTTGGATGACAGGGATGTAGCACAAGTATCATCATATGCACAGGGTGTGTTGTTGGTTTGTCAGAGACCTCGGGTGGGCCATACGTGTGACACCATGTGTGTGAGTGAGGGATGTAAGTTACTGATATGGCCATAGAGATGTGGTGTGTGTAGGTTTGGGGTTGCCCTAGGTGTGCTTGTATTGTGTGTGGGTATGCATGCACACAGTTCTACCATGTGACTACCCTATACAGGTGTTTGTTGGACAGCTGCAAACCATACCTGGCAGGGTGTGCAGTTCACCGCCTCTGGCCACCAACATGAGAACTGTGCCTGCCAGGGGTTCCACGGGCACGTCCAGGTACAAGCCTCGATATGCTACTCTCCCTTGAAGATGACATATGTCCGCTGGAACCAGGTCCCTCCTGGGACTGGCCAGGGCCATGCGCACATGGCCTGCTGTGGTGTGGTGTGGACAGCACCAACCTGCAGTGCTGGGGCTGGTATTGCCACTACAAGAGCGGCTTGGTTTCCTTGCATGTCCATGCCGACCTCCAGATGTTGGTGTTGCTGGTCAACATCCATGTGGCTGTCGCACTAGTCCCACCACATGCTCTAGCATGGACAATCCATGGTCGGAGAGGCCCACCAACTCACCCAACAGTCTATCCATGACCTCTGTATAATCAAGGAGGGCACCTGCAAGATCACGGATGTTGTCACTTACAGCTGAAAAAGCAGCCCTCTGCAGCCTCACACCCTGTCTGGTGTACCATTCCATTACATGTCTGTGCCTCCATGACAGCCTGAAACATGTGTCTGGTGGTATCAGATGTGGCACTTCTGCCAGGGGCACGATGACCAGTGGCCCTCTCTTGAGCATCCCGGTACATCTGCCTATGTGGTACCCTGCCGGACATCCGGCTTTGGCTGCTGTGTCCAGACACAGCAGCCGCAGATACCACACTGTCCTGTGCACTGCCACCAACTGCCAACTCTCCCTCTGCTATGGCCACTGGTGATGGGGTATATATAGGCACTGTGACTGTGTGCGGAGATGGGGTGGATAACAGGGGGATGTCAAACGATGGCACAGTTTCAGCCTCTGACAACCCCGCCTGTGCCTCAACACACCTATCATCATTTTCAGTATCTGTATGGACACCAACATCAGATTTCATGTAGGAGGGACCCTGACCCACCTCACCACCTGTGGGGGGAAAACAAGAAACCCACTTTAAGACCTGTACGTCATTGCTTAACAGTATATACATATGCACACACACATACACAGACACACACACACACACACACACACACACACACACACACACACACACACACACACACACACACACACACACACACACACACACACACACACACACTGATATTCCACCATAATACCCACCTGTTCCTGAGTTTACAGACTGTCCCAAGTTTATTTACGTATGTTCTCCATTCTGCATCACACTTGGAATCTTACAGTCATTAATACCAATCATTAACGTAACATTCTTCTAATTGCCTAGACAAGTGATCACAAAACATGACCTGTTACTCCATTACCTCTCTGACTTGATTGGAGTCAGTTTTACAAGGACTCACTGCTGTCATCCAGTGTTCACCCTGGGTATGTCCAGATATTGTGAGCATGGCCCCCATATGTTAGGGGCTACTACGGTCACTCAATAATGTCATGCACTGGAGTGTCATATGTAACTATTGCTTAGTAGATGGAAGATCTGTTGCTCAATCAACTTATTATGTGGACAACAGTATATTTGGATACACTCACTGGTGTTGTCTACTAATTCCTCAATGCGTCTGTAGTGCTGCATACATGGGTAGTCTTTCACCTTTCTGCTGATTGCAATTTTAACAATATACCTGGTGTCTAGTTTCTCTCCCAATGCATGTTCCATGCTACAGACCTTATTATACTATCAGCTGTCCTGAGACTACATATCAGACAAGAATTCCTGGTGTCTCATGTGTCAGCCCATGTCCACAGGGAAGTAGTGACATATGAACAACCCCACAATCACACATGTGACATCCTACATGCCTCAACCCCCTCCACTCCACCAGATTGCACTTACAGACAAATGTGGCACCCACACACACACACACACACACACACACACACACACACACACACACACACACACACTTACAGGTGAGGTTGGACGAAGATATTACACACAGACCTGCCATTACCCATCTGTCAAAATGCATAACATATGGTACTCAACAGCATGCAGTGCAGTGATAGTCAATCCATGCTAGCAACAGGATACATGTGTGTGATGCATGGGCTGTGTTAGTAGGTGATTCCCCTTCCCCTGGAAAACACTGCACCCATGTACACAGTATTGCTGTGCACCTGTCCAGCACCCTGCCATGTACAGTGCAGCATACCTCACAGGTGTACACACCATTTCTGAATGTGTATTAGTGTGTCAGTTATGTCTGCTTTGCTGCTCACAGCCCCTATGTGTTTGTCCGACACATACCTGGGATGATATGTGGACAGATGTCATTTGTGAATACCTGATGTCTGATTTACAGATGTCATCATCAGCTGTGCATGTATGACCAATATGATACTGTTACACTGACAACCATCAAACCTTACCATGGCTATGGGAAGTGTACACACCCTTATGGATATGACGCCCTCTTCCTTGATATGCCATGCGACCACATTACTACATATGTTAACATTACATGAGCCTGATATTTGACATATGTCCTGTACAATCAAATGCAGTGTCAAACAAATGTGTTTGTTGTGCTGATGCTGACTGAGATGCATACACTTCGTGGGTGCATATGTGTGCATGCCCTTATCATGATGGTTTGTTGCACCTACTTTTATGTGTACTACAGCAGTCACTATTCCTGGCAGGGGTATACTAGCATGGGCCATCTGCATTTGCCAGTATATGGTCAGTTTGCCCTACACATGTCCCCCATCTCTGCATGATTGCAAGGTCAACTCACGTGAACATCCCAAAGAGTTCACACACTGCCATCACTATTGCTGTGGAGTCAGGGTTATGTCTGCCATAGTTCCTGACCCTGACTATGTGCATATACAGCCATTCGTAGCATCCTTTGGATCCCTGCTGCAGTGCACTATTGAGTCATGATGACACCCCTCCCCACCTTCAGCCTTTTTGCTGATGCCTGACAACTATGGCCTACACATGTGTTAGTTTGCAGTGTCCCAAACACTGAACATCACGTGTAACAGCCTAGTCCCAGCTAATGAATGGCAAACATACAGGTGAACACTGGCACCAGCACGGTACATATGGGGATAGTGGGCCTGTGGTGGGGTGAGGTGTTGGTTGTGCAGCACATGTATCTTATGTGATACTGTCTGTAGGTTTCCAACGTGGTCTTGATACACCAGTACACATTGCAACACATGCCTTTTGGGGACCTCTTCTGGTATGCATACGCTACCTGTAGAGAGGCCTGACTGATGTTTCCTGTGGTACAACTGTCACATCTGATTACCCTAACCTATAGGCCACACGTTTGCTGAGTCCAGGCAATTGCTGACATGGGTACTGCAGAGCCAGTACTTGCTAGACATTCCTGCAACCCCCTCAGTGTTGTAGCATGTTACTAGGCAACCTGCATGACTGGTTTGCTACATGTGACATCATCTGTCTTGGATGGCCATCTGTTTATTTCCTACATCATTACTGTCCCATACATCCTTGCCACATACATGAGTGTCTGCACTGTTTGCCATGGTATATGCCATGGTGAGGTATGGCTACATTGGCAGCTCATGGATGCTACCTGTTGGGTATGGGGCCCACGCCATATCATGTAAGATGTGTGCAGGCCACGGCTGCCTCTGTTGCAGGTATGTGTGCACATTTGATGGCCAAATGTCTTGGATGGGGATGTACTATGCTGGAAGGTGCATTTCCATGACAAATGCATGCAGTCAGTATTCTCAACAGCTGCTTCCACTATATTTTATCTGAGGTGTGTGCACAAAATGCTACTTGCTACAGCATTTGTGAAGGTATGTATTCCCCATATTTGCTGCCCTAAAACCTACACATTCCATATTACACACTCAGTGCTCATGTTGGGACCACATTGCAGGTTGTAAGGGATGTGGACCGCAGTAGCCATGATATGCAGTAGTGTAGATCTGTAACAGTTGTCATTAATACTGGCATATATGCTACTGTTGTGTAGCACTGTATAAGGGGTGATGTTTCACACATGTATCTGTGCAGTAGTGCCATTTGTCCCACCATTATGTTTTATCTCTGTGCACATTTTGCAAAAGGGGCCATGGGGGTCACCTTGCACACTCCTAGTGAGATATGACAGCAGACCATCCTCATGCTGACACATGTACACCTACAACACAAATGGATAACATTATGGAGACCACAATCACTCAGTGTTACTAACAGCTATAATGCATCATGGCTGGACAATGATACTACCTGACATGTAAGCATTAAACATTACTGCTGACAACGTGTTACACAGCAGTACATTGGTACACTGTAGCACAGTCACCGTGTGCATCAGAACCATATTAGCCTGTCCCTGCATCGGTTATGGATGACAGGGATGTAGCACAAGTATCATCATATGCACAGGGTGTGTTGTTGGTTTGTCAGAGACCTCGGGTGGGCCATACGTGTGACACCATGTGTGTGAGTGAGGGATGTAAGTTACTGATATGGCCATGGAGATGTGGTGTGTGTAGGTTTGGGGTTGCCCTAGGTGTGCTTGTATTGTGTGTGGGTATGCATGCACACAGTTCTACCATGTGACTACCCTATACAGGTGTTTGCTGGACAGCTGCAAACCATACCTGGCAGGGTGTGCAGTTCACCGCCTCTGGCCACCAACATGAGAACTGTGCCTGTCAGGGGTTCCACGGGCACGTCCAGGTACAAGCCTCGATATGCTACTCTCCATTGAAGATGACATATGTCCGCTGGAACCAGGTCACTCCTGGGACTGGCCAGGGCCATGCGCACATGGCCTGCTGTGGTGTGGTGTGGACAGCACCAGCCTGCAGTGCTGGGGCTGGTATTGCCACTACAAGAGCGGCTTGGTTTCCTTGCATGTCCATGCCGACCTCCAGATGTTGGTGTTGCTGGTCAACGTCCATGTGGCTGTCGCACTAGTCACACCACATGCTCTAGCATGGACAATCCATGGTCAGGGAGGCCCACCAACTCACCCAACAGTCTATCCATGACCTCTGTATAATCAAGGAGGGCACCTGCAAGATCACGGATGTTGTCACTTACAGCTGAGAAAGCAGCCCTCTGCAGCCTCACACCCTGTCTGGTGTACCATTCCATACGTGTCTGCACCTCCATGACAGCCTGAAACATGTGTCTGGTGGTATCAGATGTGGCACTTCTGCCAGGGGCACGATGACCAGTGGCCCTCTCTTGAGCACCCCGGTACATCTGCCTATGTGGTACCCTGCCAGACATCTGGCTTTGGCTGCTGTGTCCAGACACAGCAGCCACAGATACCACACTGTCCTGTGCACTGCCACCAACTGCCAACTCTCCCTCTGCTATGGCCACTGGTGATGGGGTATATATAGGCACTGTGACTGTGTGCGGAGATGGGGTGGATAACAGAGGGATGTCAAACGATGGCACAGTTTCAGCCTCTGACAACCCCGCCTGTGCCTCAACACACCTATCATCATTTTCAGTATCTGTATGGACACCAACATCAGATTTCATGTAGGAGGGACCCTGACCCACCTCACCACCTGTGGGGGGAAAACAAGAAACCCACTTTAAGACCTGTACGTCATTGCTTAACAGTATATACATATGCACACACACATACACAGACACACACACACACACACACACACACACACACACACACACACACACACACACACACACACACACACACACACTGATATTCCACCATAATACCCACCTGTTCCTGAGTTTACAGACTGTCCCAAGTTTATTCACGTAAGTTCTCCATCCTGCATCACACTTGGAATCTTACAGTCATTAATACCAATCATTAACATAACATTCTTCTAATTGCCTAGACAAGTGATCACAAAACATGACCTGTTACTCCATTACCTCTCTGACTTGATTGGAGTCGGTTTTACAAGGACTCACTGCTGTCATCCAGTGTTCACCCTGGGTATGTCCAGATATTGTGAGCATGGCCCCCATATGTTAGGGGCTACTACGGTCACTCAATAATGTCATGCACTGGAGTGTCATATGTAACTATTGTTTAGTAGATGGAAGATCTGTTGCTCAATCAACTTATTATGTGGACAACAGTATATTTGGATACACTCACTGGTGTTGTCTACTAATTCCTCAATGCATCTGTAGTGCTGCATACATGGGTAGTCTTTCACCTTTCTGCTGATTGCAATTTTAACAATATACCTGGTGTCTAGTTTCTCTCCCAATGCATGTTCCATGCTACAGACCTTATTATACTATCAGCTGTCCTGAGATTACATATCAGACAAGTATTCCTGGTGTCTCATGTGTCAGCCCATGTCCACAGGGAAGTAGTGACATATGAACAACCCCACAATCACACATGTGACATCCTACATGCCTCAACCCCCCTCCAATCCACCAGATTGCACTTACAGACACACACACACACACACACACACACACACACACACACACACACACACACGCTTACAGGTGAGGTTGGACGAAGATATTACACACAGACCTGCCATTACCCATCTGTCAAAATGCATAACATATGGTACTCAACAGCATGCAGTGCAGTGATAGTCAATCCATGCTAGCAACAGGATACATGTGTGTGATGCATGGGCTGTGTTAGTAGGTGATTCCCCTTCCCCTGGAAAACACTGCACCCATGTACACAGTATTGCTGTGCACCTGTTCAGCACCCTGCCATGTACAGTGCAGCATACCTCACAGGTGTACACACCATTTCTGAATGGGTATTAGTGTGCCAGTTATGTCTGCTTTGCTGCTCACAGCCCCTATGTGTTTGTCCGACACATACCTGGGATGATATGTGGACAGATGTCATTTGTGAATACCTGATGTCTGATTTACAGATGTCATCATCAGCTGTGCATGTATGACCAATATGATACTGTTACACTGACAACCGTCAAACCTTACCATGGCTATGGGGAGTGTACACACCCTTATGGATATGACGCCCTCTTCCTTGATATGCCATGCGACCACATTACTACATATGTTAACATTACATGAGCCTGATATTTGACATATGTCCTGTACAATCAAATGCAGTGTCAAACAAATGTGTTTGTTGTGCTGATGCTGACTGAGATGCATACACTTCGTGGGTACATATGTGTGCATGCCCTTATCATGATGGTTTGTTGCACCTACTTTTATGTGTACTACAGCAGTCACTATTCCTGGCAGGGGTATACTAGCATGGGCCATCTGCATTTGCCAGTATATGGTCAGTTTGCCCTACACATGTCCCCCATCTCTGCATGATTGCAAGGTCAACTCACGTGAACATCCCAAAGAGTTCACACACTGCCATCACTGTTGCTGTGGAGTCAGGGTTACGTCTGCCATAGTTCCTGACCCTGACTATGTGCATATACAGCCATTCGTAGCATCCTTTGGATCCCTGCTGCAGTGCACTATTGAGTCATGATGACACCCCTCCCCACCTTCAGCCTTTTTGCTGATGCCTGACAACTATGGCCTACACATGTGTCAGTTTGCAGTGTCCCAAACACTGAACATCACGTGTAACAGCCTAGTCCCAGCTAATGAATGGCAAACATACAGGTGAACACTGGCACCAGCACGGTACATATGAGGATAGTGGGCCTGTGGTGGGGTGAGGCATTGGTTGTGCAGCACATGCATCTTATGTGATACTGTCTGTAGGTTTCCAACGTGGTCTTGATACACCAGTACACATTGCAACACATGCCTTTTGGGGACCTCTTCTGGTATGCATACGCTACCTGTAGAGAGGCCTGACTGATGTTTCCTGTGGTACAACTGTCACATCTGATTACCCTAACCTATAGGCCACATGTTTGCTGAGTCCAGGCAATTGCTGACATGGGTACCGCACAGCCAGTACTTGCTAGACATTCCTGCAACCCCCTCAGTGTTGTAGCATGTTACTAGGCAACCTGCATGACCGGTTTGCTACATGTGACATCATCTGTCTTGGATAGCCATCTGTTTATTTCCTACATCATTAATGTCCCATACATCCTTGTCACATACATGAGTGTCTGCACTGTTTGCCATGGTATATGCCATGGTGAGGTATGGCTACATTGGCAGCTCATGGATGCTACCTGTTGGGTATGGGGCCCACGCCATATCATGTAAGATGTGTGCAGGCCACGGCTGCCTCTGTTGCAGGTATGTGTGCACATTTGATGGCCAAATGTCTTGGATGGGGATGTGTACTTGCTGGAAGGTGCATTTCCATGACAAATGCATGCAGTCAGTATCTCAACAGCTGCTTCCACTATATTTTATCTGGAGTGTGTGCACACAAATGCTTACAGCATTTGTGAAGGTATGTATTCCCCATATTTGCTGCCCTAACCTACAATTCCATATTACACACTCAGTGCTCATGTTGGGACCACATTGCAGGTTGTAAGGGATGTGGACCGCAGTATTATGATATGCCGTAGTGTAGATCTGTAACAGTTGTCATTGTAATACTGGCATATACACTGTTGTAGCACTGTATAAGGGTGATGTTTCACACATGTACCTACAGTAGGCCATTTGTCCCACCATTATGTTTATCTCTGTGCACACATTTTGCAATGACAGGATGTTAGTTATATTGCAGGAGTCTGACATACCCTTCAGATACACCATTATGCTGACCACTGTGATGCAGTGCAGTTAACAGCAACAATACTTGAACATGTACTGCATGCATTATGGGTAGGTGTGTTAAATGTGTGCATGGAATATACCATAGCCATAACAAGACCAGTGTATTGGCAAACCTGAACACTACATAAGTGTGTGAGAGATGTGATGTCAGTAG
The DNA here is from genome assembly GCF_019279795.1 of Protopterus annectens. Lineage (NCBI taxonomy): Eukaryota > Metazoa > Chordata > Ceratodontiformes > Protopteridae > Protopterus > Protopterus annectens. Next base: position 520,914,854 of record NC_056734.1, on the reverse strand, counting down.
CCACAGCTGTGGCATTGGTACAGGGTGGGTGCAGCATTACAGTACATCAACAGTACAAGCCCACAATACTACAGCTTATGCACATTTGTTTATTACTATTACACAGCAACAGACTATATATATGTCATCTCACATTTGCATGATCTAACTGTACAGATGCAGACGGATACGCAACAGTGGTCTACTGATATGCCCTGTGGCCTTACCTGCACTCTCTTCTGCCGGTGGGTGGGTAGCACCCACCTCCACTATACTCTCCGCCAGTTGTTGTGTGTGTGTGCGGGCAGGTGCCCCGAGGCTAGCAAGGATCTCCTCAACATGTGTTAGGGTGGGATGGATGGCATGACCCCAACCCTGTTGCAAGGTGATCCCCCTGACTGCAGCAGCACACCGGCAGGCATTGCGAATTAGGTCAGTGCAATGATGCCGGACCTGCTCATAACTGTGGTTATGCAGGTCGACATCATTTACCCTGTGGACAAGATCGTTCCACAGGACGGTCCACTCCTCCTGCTCATGGGTTGTTCTGCCAAACAACACCTGGTAGTGCTGCATCAGGTGTGTGATGACCTCATTCTCGTCCACTGTATAAACAGGAAGCCTCTCACGTGACATCTTGTCTGAAAGACATAAAGATGGAAACAGGTCTGAGCAACTCATACAGCAAGGTTATCATAGTTATTAATACACATCTCTGCCCCCCCCACCATATCTGCAACAATAATCTGATCGCACAACTCAATAGGTATGGCTACAGAATACCTACCATTGGGACATATATTGTATTGCACCACACTATGTGCTATGTGTTTGTAGCCATGTTCCCTGTGGGGACGCTATCATTGCTGGCCTATTTTGGACAATGTCACCTGCATGCCATTGTAAGGGCCACTATGGTTCCATATATGCACGTGGTCTGTTTGCTATGTGATTGATGCACATCTATTGTTTTGTGTTATTGGGGATATCTATGCATTCTGTTGGACATGATCCGGGAATGTGTGGACTATTACTACCCACATATGTTCTATAACAGTGACACAATAACATGTTTAGGGAGCAGTGGCCAGTAGAACCACCTCTTCCACCTCATCTGGCCATGTTACCCGGCCACATCAAATGTGGGACCCACCATGTGGCCTCCTCATCTACTGGTCCTGCACTACCTTCAGGTGGAACCACCTTAGGGGATGGTGTCCCCCTCACGGGAGCACACACAGGTATGATCCTATCACCCGAGGTCAGGTCCAGGGTCTGGTGCATAGTGAGGTCCACAGAGACTTGGGGGATGTGCTACTGCACCTTGAGGCCCTCAGTACACACTCACAGGGTCCACATGCTCCTCCTGCTCAGCCTCCAGCCAAGGCACCTCCAGGGCTGTGAAGCTGATGTTGTGACTGGCAATGGGTGGGGGGCCTTGTTCCAATTGTTTCCATATGGGGGCTCATGGAGCTACCACATCGCACATGACACTCCCCATCCAGGGTGTTTACTCACCACATGTGTCATATACCACCCCTGTAGGCTGTCTTCTCTATCTTCCACCCAACCCACCTCCACAAACATACCTGCTATCCTTCCCCAAATTCCCAATCCCACCTTCACAAACAAGGGAAATGTGGTCCTACCATGGGGTTCACACGTGAGATAACCATCCATGTAGCACACACTTACTGCTGTATATATATATATATATATATATATATATATATATACGTGTATTGATATGTGTGACGTTCGCTCACACATAGCATGCAACACTTTGATGCAAAACTAGAGGACATATATTTACATACATATGTGTGTGTGTTTGTATATATGTAGACATATACATATATATCTATATATATATATATATATATATATCATATATCTATATATGTGTAGATATATATTATCTGTTGCATATATATATGTATATATATATATATATATATATGTATATATATATATATATATATATAAAATAGGTGTCTGTATATCTGCAGACATACATGTATATGTATATATATATATATATATATATATATATATATATATACACACACACACATACACATATATAAGTGTAGTTAGGCAGCATAGGATGGTGGTTTGTAGGATGACATTGGTGATCAAGAAGAGGAGGATGAGTGTGAGGGCAGCACCAAGGATCAAATGGTAGAAATTGAAAAAGGGTAATTGTGTGGTGATGTTCAGGGAAGAGTTAAGACAGGCACTGGGTGGCAGTGAAGAGTTACCGAATAGCTGGGTAACTACAGCAGAGCTAGTAAGAGAGATGGCTAGAAGGGTGCTTGGTGTGATATCTGGAAAGAGGAAGGAGGACAAGGAGACCTGGTGGTGGAATGAAGAAGTACAGGAGAGTATACAGAGAAAGAGGTTGGCGAAGAAGAAGTGGGATTGCCAAAGAGATGAAGAAAGTAGACAAGAGTATAAGGAGATGAGGTGTATGGCAAAGAGAGAGGTGATGAAGGCTAAGGATAAGGCGGATGAAGAGTTGTATAAAAGGTTGGACACTAAGGAGGGAGAAAAGGACCTGTACCGATTGGCTAGACAGAGGGACCGAGCTAGTAAAGATGTGCAGCAGGTAAGGGTGATAAAGGATAATGAGGGAAACATACTCACAAGCAAGGAGAGTGTGTTGAGCAGATGGAAAGAGTACTTTGAGGGGCTGATGAATGAAGAGAATGAGAGGGAGAGAAGGTTGGATGATGTGCGGATAGTGAATCATGAAATACAATGGATTAGCAAGGAGGAAGTAAGGATAGCTATGAAGAGGATGAAGAAAGGAAAGGCTGTTGGTCCAGATGACATACCTGTGGAAGCATGGAGGTGTTTAGGTGAAATGGCAGTGGAGTTTTTAACTAGATTGTTTAATGAAATCTTGGAAAGTGAGAGGATGCCTGAGGAATGGAGAAAAAGTGTTTTGGTACCAATTTTTAAGAATAAGGGTGATGTGCAGAGCTGTAGTAACTACAGAGAGATTAAACTGATCAGTCACAGCTTGAAGTTATGGGAAAGAGTAGTGGAAGCTAGGTTAAGAAGGGAGGTGATGATTAGTGATCAGCAGTATGGTTCCATGCCAGGAAAGAGCACTACAGATGCAATGTTTGCTCTGAGAGTGTTGATGGAGAAGTACAGAGAAGGTCAGAAGGAGTTGCATTGTGTCTTTGTGTATTTAGAGAAAGCATATGACAGGGTGCCTAGAGAGGAGTTGTGGTATTGTATGAGAAAGTCGGGAGTGTCAGAGATGTATGTAAGAGTGGTACAAGATATGTACGAGGGTAGTGTGACAGCGGTGAGGTCTGCAGTAGAAGTGACGGATGCGTTTATGGTGGAGGTGGGATTACATCAAGGATCAGCTCTGAGCCCTTTCTTATTTGCAATGGTGATGGATAGGTTGACAGACGAGATCAGACAGGAGTCCCTGTGGACTATGATGTTTGCAGATGACATTGTGATCTGTAGTGAGAGTAGGGAACAGGTGGAGGAGATCCTGGAGAGGTGGAAATATGCTCTAGAGAGAAGAGGAATGAAGGTCAGCAGGACTAAGACAGAATATATGTGTGTGACTGAGAGGAAGGATAGAGGAATGGTGAGGATGCAGGGAGTAGAGGTGGCGAAGGTGAATGAGTTTAAGTACTTGGGATCAACAGTTCAGAGTAATGGTGAGTGTGGAAAAGAGGTGAAGAAGAGAGTACAGGCAGGATGGAGTGGGTGGAGAAGAGTGTCAGGAGTAATTTATGACAGAGAAGTACCAGTAAGAGTGAAAGGGAAGGTCTACAAGAGGGTAGTGAGACCAGCTATGTTATACGGGTTGGAGACAGTGGTATTGACAAAAAGGTAGGAGTCAGAGCTTGACGTGGCAGAGTTGAAGATGTTAAGATTTGCACTGGGTGTGACGAGGATGGACAGGATTAGGAATAAGTATAGTAGAGGGTCATCCCAGGTTGGAAGGTTTGGAGACAAAGCCAGAGAGGCAAGATTACATTGGTTTGGACATGTGCTGAGGAGGGATGCAAAGTATATTGGGAAAAAGATGCTAAGGATGAAGCTGCCAGGTAACAGGAAAAGAGGAAGGCCTAAGATAAGGTTTATGGATGTGGTGAGAGAGGATACGCAGGTGGTTGGTGTGACAGAGCAAGATGCAGAGGACAGGAGGAAATGGAAACAGTTGATCTGCTGTGGCGATTTCTAAACGGGAGCAGCCGAAAGAAGAAGAAGAAGATATATATATATATATATATATATATATATATATATATATATATATATATATATATATATATATATATATATATATATATATATATATATATATATACATATATATATATATACATACACACACACACACACACACACACACATATATATATATATATATATATATATATATATATATATATATATATATATATATATATATATATATATATATATATATATATATATATATATATATATATATATATATATATATATATATATATATATATATATATATATATATATGGGGTGCATTCAAACATCAGGTCCACACTCTTTAACTCTCCTTCCTACACAGCTGCACTGTTCTGCCTTGCTACAACACAGACAGATGCCACATGTGGACACAGCCTAACATTAGGGGGTATATATAAGGACAGATTGCAGGCAAGCCTATTACACACCTATGGCATTTCTGCATGCTACATTACATGTTAACTTGAGTGTCCTGCAAGTGGTGGGCTCTGGAACCCATGTGTCCATCATAATGGCATTACTTGCACCACCAGTTATTTGCCACACTAATATACATGTTTTCCATTACACAACACACACTATGATGGCTTACATCTTGTCAGTCAGTGCTGATCTGCACAGTTGATGGGTATGGCCCATTACCCACAGGAACAGACACTATTGTCCATACTGGCATCATTACAACAACTGATGACACATATGAATCATTCCACATAATCTATCCCGTTATTAATGACCAATACTACATTCAATTAAATGCATATATACTTCACATACCTGTTGTGGGAATGATGTCTGTTCTGAATAGTTTGCTAGATGGAATTTTTTTTGTAGGGTTTTTTTTTGGCTTTGGCTTTCTCTCTCTCTCTCTCTCTCTCTCTCTCTCTCTCTCTCTCTCTCTCTCTATCTCGGTTTCTCTCTAGTAAATTGATTGAGCTGCTTTGAATAGATTGCAGCATGATTTTTGTGGGTGTTGCACATGATCAGGTGATGGCCTCTGTGCCATTCAGTGTCCTCCACTTGCTACCTGCATGCAGCATGCTGTGTAGTACTTCCAATTACCACTGTCATGGCAAACCACTACTATAAATCCCTACATCATGTGGGCATGGTCTCTTTGCCTTTCCTGTATGGAGGACATCCTTCCTGAGTGTGGGCAGCAGTGTTACAGACAGCAGGTAGCAATACCTCTTACAAGAGGGCTTGCAGACTCAGACCAGCAACATATTTGTATAAGGTTCCAGAACTACAGACAGAGTGTGAGTAATGGTCCACCTTAAGAAATCCAAATCCCTTAGAGCTACACGCTCCAGGGATTTAAACCTCAGCACAACAATAAATAGGACATGCTGGAGGGATAGATTCATATCCCAGAGGCTTCCCTCACTCTGGAATAGAATCCCAATCCATGTTAGGCAAGCCCCTCACTGACCCTCTTCAAAAGAAATCTTGATGAGTGGATGGGAAATCGTAAATTTACACCTGGGATCACTTCTATGGCCCTGCTGGACAGAGGCTCAGGAATCTAATCTAAAAGGGAGGTGAATGCCAACACATTCTGGCTAGGCTTATAAATGCCCTAGGGTAGATAGCCTAGTACCTACCTATGAACCTATAAACCTATGTTGTTATATGCATTGTATAGCACCAGTGTTACAGGATATGTGTGTACATACTACTTTAATATGGAATGCAGTCTGTCTGCATAGCTCTCAACTGTGGGTCTATCCACATGATGGCCAGAGGTGTGCCTGTTATGTTTTGTCTGTCCACCACATAGGTCTTGTGTCAGATATATCACTGGTATCGTGTGTGTTGAGTGCTATCAGTACATGGCTACATCCATTTGTGTTTTTGACTTCATATTCCTGACTAAGGGTATGTTGCAGACTATCCTGTAACACCAGCAACTTAGTGTATGACAACACTATTTCATATATGGACCTGTGTTCCAGCCTCTGTCCTCCACCTACATACCAGGCTTTGTCCATATGACATGCAGTAAAGGGTTGTTATGCAGTGGCCTGTGATTATGCCATGCTGCCATTCCTGCCATCATTCCAGTGCTGTTGTGGCCCCCACACATATTGTGGGGTAGGGTCCATATATATGTGGGCTTCAGCTGCACAAACCATGTGTGCCCTTCTGCAGTCCAAAGGTCAGTGTATGTAACAGTGTTATATGCCCCTGTAAGTCAGTCTATGGGGGAGGGGTATGCACCATATATAACCTAGGCTGTTACAACATGTGAGGGATATTGGTAGTAAGCCACCTTAAGGTATATGGCTGTACATTACCATACATTTCACTTTGGGAACATTGGTGGCCTAGTACTTACTGCCATACAGACTGTTCTCTTTGTCAGTGTGATTGTGATGTTTTCAGTTATGCATTGTTATGTAACACATACATCCCATTGTGTCAACGTAAGTCTTTTCCCCCTAGGGATTGAATACAGAGTGTAATTAGAGGCTGCTGGACTATACATCTGCATTACTTACTGTTGATTGATTTTTATCTTCTAGCCCATTCTGTCTTTACTGTTGCACTACTTGAAGGCCTTGGCCTGGACAGCGACATATGTCATGCTTATGGATTACTGTATAAAATTATCTGCTTGAGAGTAGCATTAATCAGTTAGTATGTATTTTAAAGTCTTAACAGCTATATGACATGGCATATACCACCATAATAATACACAAATAAAACATTCTTATGTATGCAGACCTGTGTGTGGTGTCATATCTTTTGACTTCTCTGTGGGTATATGTTTCAGGCAACAATTGTCTTTTGTATGAGTGACTCATACACTGTCCATTTGAATAGGTGGCAACTGTAGGAATACTGGCTGTTCAATATGCTGTGCACCCTCTAAATATGTATCTTCCTATACATATCTATGTGTGTGTATGTGTAGTTAATATATATCTACATATGTGTATATATATATATATATATATATATATATATATATATATAGATATATTGATATATATATATATATATAGATATATTGATATATATATATATATATGTGTGTGTGTGTGTGTGTATGTGTGTGTGTGTGTGTATTGTACATTCCCTATGGTAGCCAGACTGTACGGCATGATATGTTATTGATACCATCCTGACATCATATGGGTGGGATGGATTACTGTTAACGTTTTGTGGCCATGTTGTGTAGGGTCCTGGGTATGGGACTTGCAACACTTGGTATTGTGCTGCAGGGCAGATCTGTTTGGCTATGGGGGTGGGGCTGATATCAATACTTACAAGAGGCATTTAGCTTGGGAACCCTCACCCCCATTAACGGTACCTTTTGTCATATATGTATTTATGTTCTCTTTTATATCTATAGATATATATATATATATATATATATATATATATATATATATATATATATATATAGATAGATATATATCTGTATATACATATATATATATATATATATATATATATATATATATATATGTGTGTATATATATATATATATATATATATATATATATATATATGTAGACATATATGTCTATAGATGTATGCATATGTGTGTATATATATATATATATATATATATATATATATACATATATATATATATATATATATATATATATATATATATATATATATATATATATATATATATATATAGATAGATAGATAGATAAAATATATATACACACACACATACATCTACATGTATAAATACATTTCATGTACTGTTGAATGACTGTGCTGGATGATATGTTTGTGAAAACATCACGGTTATGTATATCTGACATGGCTTAGTGGCAAATCACTTTGGCTATGGTGTGCAGGTTACTGGGTTCAAGCCTTGCAAAGGCTGTTTATTTTGTTGCTGGGCAGAACAAGGGCTGTTGGATACAGAGTGATTAATGCACTTTTAAGCAGTTGTAAGTGAGTTTGCACTGGTTTGCCCAGAGGTAAGCACTGCTAACTTCCGGTTACAGTTTCTTATACTAATTTAGCTTCTCACTTGCTTAACCTGTGTAGGCATTGCTTACCCCCATGCAAACAAGCTTAAACCCACTTACTGCTGCTTAAAAGTGCTTACTCCTGCTTACCCCTGTGCTAATTTCTTTAAAAGAAATTTAAAAGGGGTCGATAAGACAGTGGTGAAAAAGGGGCACAAAGAGGGAAAGAGAGTAGGGAAAATAGCTAGGGATGTGCAGGGTGGGTTTATGGAAGGTCCATAGCTGCTCATTTCTTCTACTCCAACAGCTGTGCATATACACTGATTTGGAGGTAGACTTTGACACTCATACCCCTGACAGAGAGGTAAGGACAACAATAATATGTTGTGAAGCCAATTAGACAAGATTACATGTGGCCAGTGGACATGTGTGTGAAATGGACAGCTATGTATGGGGCGAGATTTTTTTTTGGGAACAGATTGCCATTTTTTTTAAGGTGAGAATGGGATGTTGGGGAGGGATAGTAGGTATATATGGGGAGGTAGGTTGGGTAGGATAACAGACAAGGCAGACAAGACAGCATACAGGGGCAGTATATGACACATGTGGGGGGTAAACATCTTGGATGGGGAGGTGTGTTTGGAAGTCGGAAGCCCATGAGCCCCCTAGTGGAAACAGTGGGACTAAGGTCCCCACCCATGGGCCGTCACCACTGCACCTTCATGGCGCCGAAGGTGGCTGTGCTGGGGGCTGAGTAGGAGGGGCAGGCTGACCCTCTAGTTGCACCACATGGCCTTCAAGCTGGTATAGCAGATCTTCAAACTCCCTGTGGAGCTCACTACACAACAGACCGCGGACATGACAACGGGTGACAGTGTCCTGTCCGCACCCGATCCTGTGGGGGCAATCCCCATCTCCTGAGACAGTTCCACCAAAAGGTAGTGTAGGACCAGCGGATAAGGAGGTCCCAAGGTGGGCCCCAGATGTGCTGGTGCCCTGTGCCGCGGCCAGATGAGGTGAGAGTGGTGGGTCCGTTGGGACCGGCCTTCCCAAACATGCTATGTTGTTTCAATTTTACAATATATATGGGTTAGTAATAGTCAACACATTCCAGGAATAGGTATAACAGCATGCATAAATATTCCCACTAACCCAAAACACCAGATATGGAACAGTTGCATAGCAAACAGAACACATGCATATATGGAACCACAGTGGCCATTACAACAGCATGCAGGTACACTGATGGCAGCATGCCACCAATGTGGTAGTATTTCAACATGTCACATGCATATAAACAAATTTAAATATTTATCAAACAATAGGACATATCTCCCAAGAGTAGATTTAATAGAGCACATACCGATTGAGTTGTGTATTTAGTTTATTGTTGCAGATATGGTGGGGGGGAGAGATGTCAATTAACAACTTGTATGTCCCTGTAGTTCTCATTACTTTCCTAGTCAGTGCTGTGATCTGTACCTTACAGGTATTATTACACTACCCTATGGCCTTAGTTTGGACAGTGGTATGGATGTTGACAACTATATACATGAATTGAGTTTTACATCTTGACAACATGCAGGTGAAACCGGGACATATTTTGACTATTGTCTTCATAAACCTTTGGTGAGTTGTACAATGACAGGTTTGTTTTCAGACATTTTCCAAATATGTACAGACCTGACAGTCAGTTATATGACATTAAATGCTGCCTACATGTCAGAGATTAGCACACTGATATGCCAGGGGAATGGGGTAACAGCCAACAGATATGGGCCACTTAACTGGACGTTCTGGACAACTCTGTACACTTATTGGGTATGATTCTGCATACAGCTTACTACCGTGCCCAGGATTCGAACCATGGCTGTGTCTGCTAAAAATAGAACAGTGTACATCACAGTTGAGTGTGCTATATAGATATTGTTGTGTATCTCTTCTCTGATTTCTGTCTATAAGTCTCCCGTGGTTTTACAATCTGACCTTGTAACTACAATACTCTTATACAGGGTTTCCTAGACAGTTTTATTATGTAGCACAGTGTGGATGACAGTGATGAGTAATACCTTATTATTCAGAACAACTGCAACACTAACAATGCTATACAACACCAGAGTAAACAGTACCGGTCCAGGATTTCAATCTTTTATTTCTAGGCACAGTTTTTGTATCTGACAGACCTGTGGGGGGAATGTTTGTTAGCACTATCTGAATGTTGCCACACATATTACTAGATTTCTCATTATTATTATGCACATACATCTCACTCTTTTACTGTACACACTCTGGTCACAGCTTCACAACATGGGGGTGGAGATGGGACATACTTTGCTTATTACTCTCATAACATTTTGGGGAGTTGCTAGAGTGACAGGTTTGTTCTTATAGATGTCTGACAATCAGTTGTATGTCATTATTTGCTGCCTAAACATCTGGGATCATCCCACTGATTTGCCAGGGAGACAGGGTGGGCCAATTAACTGGGCATTCTGGACATATCTGTACAGTTGTGGGGTATGATTCTGCATACAGCTTACTACCACTCCCAGGATTTGAACCATGGCTATGTGTGCTAAAAATACAACAGTTCACATCTCAGTTGAGTGTGCTGTTTGGATTATGTTGTCTATCCTTTCACTATTTTCCGTCTAAGTCTCTCTCAGTTGTACAATATGACCTCTTGTGATTACAACAGTCGTATACAGACATTCCTATATATTTTATTTATGCAGCACAGTGTGGGTAACAGTGCTTAATACAACCGTACTATTAAGAGAGTGCAACAATACATTACCATATGATACCAGAGTAAACACAGACAGTCCAGCAGTTAGACCTTTATTGTCAGGCTTGTCAGGCTGTTAACCTTTTATTTACATGCAACCTATATGAGACTCTTCCTGCCATATTGTCTGGTGTATTCAGTACATTTCTTAAACAATACAGGTTTTATACTGGCAATTAACTTTCTACTAATTTTAGATTTATTTCTTATGACAGTACATACAAGAGTATTACTAACCTTCCTCATGACGCAACCTCTGCAATCTACAGGCATGGGCTTCCCGGTTCACAGCCCGCTTGTCTGCCACTGTCAAAGACATAAGAGGAATATTTAGCCATACCTATCCATAATATACATGAGCTGACAATTATTAAACAGGTAGTGGACTGATACTTACACATGGCTGGGACATCCCCGTCTGCCTAGCCTCTTGGATCCACTGATCCAAGAGCTCCCTCTTTCTCTGCTTCAGGTCAGCATAGTGATGCCTGACCTGCTCACCAGTTCGAGGTATGCCAGTGGCACTGCTGAGGTCATGGGCGAGATGGTCCCAGGCGTCCTCTTTATATTGGGAACCCTAGTACTGGCCCTGCAGCAGTCTCTGGTCATGGTCTTTAACAAGGAGTCCTGCCATGACTTTGGACTCCTGAATGCCCCAGAGCTGCACCCAAAAGCACAGTCCCTCTACCACACTGGTCATAGTGCCTACAGGAGAAAGCTGCAACCAGTTATGAGATGTATTCCTGCCTGTTGGGTTTAAACAGGACTGATTTCCCACACTTTGCCGTGACTGGATGGTTTTGAAAATGCTAAGCTATGGGCAAACCCGCTTACCTATGGTTGGCATTGCTTAAAGGGGTACACCAATTGGCAAACTGATTTAGTTGGCCTACACATTGCTTACACCTAGTAAACAGGGCTGTGCAAAGCTTAGCGTTGCTTAATTTTTAATTTGCATACTATTTGCAGTTTGGCATTGATTTCTTATTCATTACATGTTATATATGTGTTTGGTAACCATGATTCATGTGCACGTACACTGTATGGGGTCCTTGTGTTTATTAGGGGATTTCAACACTTTATTACAATGGCACCTCACATCTGGACTTAATGCAGTACTCCAGTTCACATATTTATGTTAGGTAGTAGGTTATACAACAAAAAACTGTATATAGATTCCTTTCACATGTTAAGTTTAATATTCCTGCAGTGAGGATCTGTTTCGTGATAACTCAATCTTATGTACTGCTGTGATGGCTTACTGGTTAACTACTGTGACTATAGTGTACAGGGTCCTGGGTTCAAGACCTTGTAAGGGCTGTTTATTTTGCTTCTGGGCAGAACAGTGGCTGTTGCATACAGAGTGATTAAGGCACTTTTAAGCAATTGTAAGCGGGTTTGCATGGGTTTGCGTAACGGTAAGCAATGCTAACCTCCGGTTAAATATGCTTACAGAGAGTTAGCTTCAATATTGATTAACCTGTGTGCGCATTGCTTATCCCCATGCAAAAGGGCTTAAACCCACTTACTACTGCTTAAATATGCTTATTCCCGCTTACTACTGCTTAATAGTGCTTACTCCCGCTTACCCCCGCACTAATTTAGACAGAAATGTAAAATGGTTCTTGGGAAGGTGGTTGGTTTGGGCACTCTATGGATTTATCATTCATTACACATTATACCTTTGATTTATATCCCTGATTCATGTGTACATATACTGTATGGGGCACTTGTGTTTATCTGTGTATTTTACATTGTTACAATGACACCTCACATCTGCATTTAATGCAGTACTCCAGTTCACAAATATATGTTATTTAGTAGGTTATGCAACAAAAAATATTGTTCATAAAGTGATTTGACATGGAAAATGGAATGTACTGGAGTGAGACTCAAATCGGGAATGACTGCTCGTAAGGCGAATGCTGTACCCAGTACTGCTTTATTTGCATATATCTTGATATTTATCTTCTTGTGCCATTTAAGCTGCAGTATAAGTAGCTAAGCAATGGGCAATCCCACGCACCTATGGTTAAATTTTATCTGTTTGATAAAAACAATTTAACTTGTTTATATTATTATATGTTAACTATTGCTCTTATAAACTTGGGGGGTTTTGCTGGGAGTATGCAACCCCCTATGAGTGGTTACGATCATTGTTATTGCTAAACTGCTGTTCTTGATTGCAGGGGCATGTATATTGTAAGAGCTCTGCTCTCAGATACATCCCCTGCACTCATCCATGCTCCATGTCCGTTTAGGAGCTCAGGCAGCACGCCTTCATTAATATGCATATCGCGCTGCTGTGCTGCTCCTAAATGGTCGCTTCCATGCAGGACTAAGCTAGCCCTGCATGGAAGATTACTGAATCCGGGGGAGTATGTGATGTTAGACAATCAGCTTGTATTCAGGTAAATCTGTATGTTTAAAAACATGTAAACATATAAACCCAACCCCTACCCACCAACAAATTGCAAAACATTTGGCTGTACTGAAATCAGTTTATTAGCTCATTTTTATTTGCTCTAAAGTTTGTTTTTTTTAATGGCAACATGGTTTGTGTCCTGAATGAAAACTTCTTTGCTGGCTTACCTTTCTGGTTAACAAACTTAAAATAAAGTAACATAAAATACAATAATACACATTCACATGGGCTTTCCATGCTAAAGAGTTGCTCAGCCTTAGCTAACTTGGTGCTAAATACCTTTTTTGGCAGTACCAGATGCATAGTGCAGTATTACTATGCAGTCTACACATGTTCCGATTATCTTCTGTGACACTCTGCAAAATACAGGTGGGAATGCTGAAACATTCAGTGCAAAATGCAGCTGGGAATATTGAAACATTCAGTACACAATGCTGCTGAAACATTCAGTGCAAAGGGCATGCTAAGAATGCTGAAACATTCATTGCAAAAATACAGCTAGGAATGCTGAAACATTCAGTGCAAAAGGCATTGTTTATGCTTGCAAAATGCAGCTGGGAACACTAAAACATTCACTGCAAAATGGAGCTGGGAATTCTAAAACATTCAGTGCAAAAGGCATACTGGGAATGCAGAAACATTCAGTACAAAATGCAGCTGAGAATGCTGAAGCATGCAGTTCAATGGCTGCAATGCCACACTCACTATGGAAAGCAGCTGGATGCAAATATTGAGCATTTGTACATAGCTCTCCAGTATGAGAGAACAGATTACTGCCCTTTGTCAATGCAGTAAAAAAGGCATCAGCTCTTTTCTCACAGACTCCTTACAGGCAACTTGCATTTCCTCAAAGTATGCAGCAAAGGGATGATTATCATTTTACAGCACTTTTATCAAGTGCTGAATTAGCATAAAAATTAAACAGCTTTCTCTAATAGAAGACTTTTCTTTTTTCTCAATTGTTGTGTAAACTTGGGGTAGATAAGTTCAGAGGGTGCATCTTTACATAGGGGGTGCAGGGGACCTTGCACCCATGCAAAAGTAAAGCTACGTTTGAAGTCTGGCAAAACTTATTTCACTCATTTTGTTTGATTCGATAAAATTGCTGTTGATCGATCAGCATGTATCTGTAACGCAGTATACGTTTGGACCACAGTGAGCTCAGGAAGGACTAATATACTGAAATGCAGGCATAACCTCCTAGCTGTACCTCTCTACAATTCATTTGCCATTCTAGTACAAAATAGTAAGGATGCATGCATATATGGTGGAGCAAGGGAAGATGAGGACCACCTCCATAACAAAATTCAGTGGTAGGACAGAATTTGGCCAGACAAGAAAGGAAAGACTTATGAGCATGATAACACTCAAATGTTGAATGCTACATCTGGAGCATGGGTACAGCACAGTGATACCTATGTTACCTGGCAACAAGTCAGAAAAGAACAGGAAGGAGAGCCCCAGGGAAATGACAGTGACCTATGTTACCTGGCAACAAGTCAGAAAAGAACAGGAAGGAGAGTCCCAGGGAAATGACAGTGACCTATGTTACCTGGCAACAAGTCAGAAAAGAACAGGAAGAAGAGCCCCAGGGATATGGCAGTGACCTATGTTACCTGGCAACAAGTCAGAAAAGAACAGGAAGAAGAGCCCCAGGGATATGACAGTGAGAGCAGAAAAAGGAGATCTGGACAGCCGTGTCAAGCAAGTTACCAATGACCTGGGTGAAAAATGACAAAGGTGGTACAGACTAGTTTGTTTTACACTAAGTCGAGCTCTTAGACTGCACATACATAGTGTCCTTCTGAAAAATGCCACTATTCTATGCAAAAGGTGAGCTAAAGATGTATCACACAGAGCTGTTTAATATCTGAATAACTGGCACATGGATCAGGGATTTGGTTTCAAAGTTGAGTGGAGTCTTCTTGGAAAATGAAGGCCTGCACTAGCAAGCTGCCTGCATGTCTTTGGCATATATACCTGAAGTCTAGGGGGAAAAGGTTAAATTAATAGTTCAGAAAGCATTTAATCTACCTAGGGAGCATTCAAGAAATACAAAACAAACAACCTGCCCACCACCACAAGCACAAGTTGCTAGAAACGTACAGCTGCACATGTTAAAGAACAGTGTAAGGGGATATCATTTTAAGATTCAACAATACAAGGAACAGACTTTCAGATGACACAGACATAAGTAAAGTATATGAGCCCAAAAAGCGTCATACTACAACTACACTGATGACGGCACTGAGAAACGTCCACAGTTTGAGGAAGAACGTACTTGAGCTGGCTATGTGATGCAGGATGGTCTGGATATTGTTGCAGTCACTGAGATATGGTGCAGAGGCAATCATGGCTCATAAGTCAATAAACAAACATATTTTTTCCCAGCATTAACAAGTCCTGTTTTGAATGGAAAATGATCCTATTACGTTACTTGTTATATTGATGCTATTTCTCCTACATGCAGAATTAATAAATGTTTCACAAATAAAAAATATTTGAAATTGTTTCTGCTTGTGATATTTCCTTGTTTAAGCTCATTGACTTCTTCATCTGTGTGTCAAACAAAGCATTTGATTATTTAATTTTTCATATACTGCAGTGCATTGCATATCAAATCCCACAAACGTCACAGGTCAGTGTGCCAAAAGTACAAAGAAAATAAATCAGTCAGTATGGATTAAAAACATTTTGCAAAAATATTCCACTGAACAGTCTATGCATGAAATCCTAGTTTACTATAGCAGTGTTACTGTTTTAATACTAATTCAGAAGTCAGCTGATTATTTTCATGCAATGCTACCGGCAAACCTGAGTCAGGAAGTACTACCACATCCCCAGAAAGTGCTCATCTTACAACAAATGCTCATTAATCCTGATAAACCTGAGTCAGGAAGTACTACCACATCCCCAGAAAGTGCTCATCTTACAACAAATGCTCATTAATCCTGATAAACCTGAGTCAGGAAGTACTACCACATCCCCAGAAAGTGCTCATCTTACAACAAATGCTCATTAATGCTGATAAACCTGAGTCAGGAAGTACTACCACATCCCCAGAAAGTGCTCATCTTACAACAAATGCTCATTAATGCTGATAAACCTGAGTCAGGAAGTACTACCACATCCCCAGAAAGTGCTCATCTTACAACAAATGCTCATTAATGCTGATAAAGAAAAACGTTTCAAATCTGGAAGTAGGAGGTCATCTGGAGAAAGTGACCACCATGCATAACACACATAAGTCACCATATCAATTGATTTCTAACAGCTGACTTTCTCGCTAAGAGGACGGGGATATCACATGGAAATTATCAAATGCTACCCTAAGTACAATTACTTTTCACTGATGCTTACAGGTTTGCGATGTAAATGTACTCCTACCAGTACATATCACAATGTTACAAGTTGACCAACAGATATTGTGCCCACTCCCCCCCCCCCGAGTATACAACTGTTGTTGTGTCTTTCGGCTTTTCCCGGTTAGGGGTCACCACAGCGGAACTCCGGTCCGCTAATGATTGGTAGTTGATTTTTACGTGCATAGTTACCAGCCCTGACGCACAACCTTCAACGAAGGTACGCCCATTCACGCATGTCTCCACACAGAAGACGCTCAAACTGAGAATCGAACCGGACAGCGTCTTACTGTGAGGCGACAATGCTACCGCAGCACCACCACCGCAGGTCCCCCCAGGTATACCAATACCACTAAATAAGTAAAATCTGTAAATCAAGAAAACAATGAAGCCAATGACACCATACAGTAATATGTAAATATACACCTGTCCTCCTTACAGGTAAATCCAGTAGCCACCAGTAGACACAGGAGGCAGCCAGACACAAGGGACTGATTGACAGCTGCCATTGCATACAAGGATGAAACGCTGACTATGATCCAGGTGAACTAAGTTTGATTAGTTGCTCAGACATTTAGTGGAGCTGATGGGGGATGAAGGTATCCATCCAAGGGGAGAGGTGTATGCTGAGCTACACAGCCTTCCATACATTCAGACTACAAATTAACCATGTAAGCACCAAAGGAGGAGGTATATCTATCTTCATTAAGGATAAGTACACCTCGAGACTGGTCAACAGTATGACACTCTTGAGCTACTCCATATCTAATTAACTACAGGCAAAGCCCCCTACCACAACATAGCTAGCTATAGGTCCCCCACCATGAAACAGGAAAAGTATACCACATACCTGGACATACTGGAGTCACTTGCAATACAGCCCAACACCTTACATATGGGTGATTTTAATTATCTTACCAGTGACTGAGAAAAGCACACAACCACAAACATGCTGTCTCAGAGGTTCTTGGACTTTGTCAATACAAATGCTCTGGAACAGCTAGTCAGCACACAAACAAGAGGCTCAAATATCCTGGACATGGTACTCACTAACATGGGACAGTATTGCACCCCCCACCTATGTGCTGACTTCCCTGGTAAGATCGGACCATAAATCAGTCTTGTTAGATATAATTATAAGACCAGACCAGATACTCCATCAAGTTCAAAAATGCTTAAGAATTTTTCTGAGACAAATTACTCCCTACTAAATGATGGTATAAGAAGTTTCAAAGCCCTCTGGAACACAGATAACACAGACTCCTATGAAGAGGTGTACACCAATGTCCTGTATAATCACTTAAGCAGTTGCATAAAATCGACTGTACCTGACTGGATTAAAATCAGATCTTGCTGAAAACTTTGCTTTATGTGGATGGGGAGTCTGTTCCACAGTAGCAGTATCCTATGCAAGATGTACCTGCCCCTCCAAACCATTGTGTTCATGCTGCAGAAGAGGCTTAGATCCCTAGACTGATTATTTCTAATGCTATTTAACTTGCTGATGTGCAGTAAATCCATCAGTAATGGGTTGTTGGATGCCTTGTATGCCAGACACAGGTCATCTCTAAGCAGTCTGTAAGATACCAAGTACAGTGAGAGAGCTTTTGAGTCAGTCCATGTAGGACGCGTTGTTTAGGCCTTGTATCCTTTTACTAAGGTATTTCTGTGGCTGTGCCCATTGTTGCATGCATCTGGACTGGAACTTTCCACAAACCACTCGATGACCACGATGAAATGGCATTTGCATCACAGCAATTTCCCCTGTGTGAACATCATAAAGCAGCAAGGCACCTCACTTCAGCTCCTGACTTGTTTCACATCCAGAACATAAACACTTAAAGATATACACATTTCTTCCTTTACCAGTCATGAAACAACATCTTCAATCAGCAGCAGAGCAAAAATCAAGGCAAACAAACTACCTGTAGTACGCATATTATACTCTGAATGTAATATTGTGAATCATACTTAAATGTGTTAAACATGTTTTATTTGTAGTGCAACCTTGGTTGTTCCTCTGAGAATTATATTCTCATACAAATAGTAATCTATATTAATATTAATCCAAGGATCATTTGTTTGTATTTTCTCTGGGCTGAGTCTGAAAAAAAGTCCATGTAGATCAGTGCTTTACCATGCTTAACAAATATTACATAATTAAATTAATCTCACAGTTCTACTCCTTGAATAACAGAGCAACCCAAGAAGGCAACCAACTTATCCAAGTCCCATGATAAGTTCACTAAAGGAAAGAATTTTTTGAATATTTTGAAAGAAGTGGGGCACTGACCCAAGGATGCATGGATTCTGAGCAGGAAAGCCCAACAAATCTTATACATTCTCTACCATAATAACTGAATATAGATATATGTATATAAAACAAAGCAAAATCCTTCCAAATAAAATTGTATTTTACTCTGGTCCTCAGAAATAATCTTTGAAGAAATTCATACATAACCAACTCAAGAGGCTTATACAAGGAATTCATCCATCCAATGCACTCAAGTTGCATCCAGCTCTTCTAGCGACCAGATGAGAAGCCAATATCACCCACAGAATTTACTAACCAAGTAGGAAACATACGTCGATTGCCAGGTCTTTCTTTCACATCACAGACAGACTGATAGACTGACAGACAAACACACACAGGCCTACAGACAAATGTATTTATTTATTTATTTACATTTTATTGACATGGTTAATCCCACAAAGGCAAAGGTCTCTTCAGTGGAATCCTGTTGCTCGTCCCTCTACTCTTAAAAGACAAGGAAGGTTGGGTAGTTTGTTTAAGATGCTTTATTATATAAAAACACAGCAGGATAGAAAGCAGCATCAATAAATATAAATGAACTGAATAACAGACAGAGCTTACACACATGCATGCTTACATCTCAACAGCTAACTACAAAATGGCACTCTGTCTTGCACATGCTCAATACTCATACACTTGTACACGCCCACAGGAGGTTTCTTAAAGAGACATACACACATTGATCTACATACTCCCTTTTAAAAAAAGATTGCCCTTATCAAAATAACATTGCAGATAACATGCATCAATTTAGACATTAGAAACAAAACACAATGTTCATGCCCAAGTTGCCATGTGTCTGGAAGATGGTCTGGAGATATGACCAAATCTTGTAATATAACAATCAGGACTGGGTTTAGCAACAGGGACAGGTTTCAGTGAACAGCTCATCTCAGGAACTTCAGGATTCATCGGAGGAATGGGAATGTTCACTGAAACTTCGTCTGGAACTGGAACACCAGACAACTCACTCTGAGATAAAGAGTCTTTCTCACAGGCTATGTGCTTTGGTATAGACTCAGACACCGGTATCATATGCTTCCAATTCCACCTAAAAACTGTTCTTGTGATTCCACAATGTACGATCTTGGCTCTGGGTGAATATTCTTCATGACTTCAATCCGATCATATCCTTTAGATATTTGCATCCTTACCACTTCTCCCTCTCATAATGGATTGAGAGGTTTACTGGTCTTATCACAGTAGGACTTCTGGGTTAGGTGCTTCTTCAACAGATTGGCTTTCACTGACCTGTTGTTCTTGACACATGGAACCAACAATTGACTACTGATTGGTAATGTGGTTCTGGTTTGTCTCAACAGAAGTCTCTGAGCAGGTGAACCAAGATGTTTATCACGAGGAATATTTCTGAGATTCAAGAGATTCAGGAAAATGTCACTAGTGTCTCATTTCAACTTCTCTAGTAACTGCTTTGCACTTTGGACTGTGCATTCTGCCAAACCATTTGACTGTGGGTACTCTCAGCTACTCTTGACATGAGTAAAGTCCCACTCTTTGGCAAATCTTTTGAACTGTTGGCTTGCAAACTGCGTGCCATTGTCAGAAATAAATTTGTGCAGTCCCATCCATGGCAGCCCACACATCTGGTATAGCTGAAGTGGTTCTTTCTGTTGATCTGTCTTTGTACTATTACAAGATGAAAGTACTCTCTCAATGTCTTGTGACATAGAAGGCCAAAATACTAGTCCTCACACCCTTCTTTTGGTAGAGTCTGCTCTTGGGTGAACTCGATGTAAGATAGTAATGTACTCATGTTGCAAGACTTTGGAACAATCACTTTAGGACCTTTCATGATGATACCATAGTCTGACAAAATCTCATCTCTGTATGGAAAATAAGGTTGAGCTGCTGGAGGTAAACTAGATTGCTTTGATGACCATCCTTCTTTGAGAAGGTAGTTGAGCTTCTGTAAAACTGGATCTGTGGTTGTGTGACTTCTGAGCTCATCAAGAAGTGTGGAAGAAATATTTCTCAATTCCATGACTTCAAAATCAAAGTTCTCATTCTCATGCTGTTCAGTGGTACTTCTGGGTGATCTGGATAATGTATCAGCAAGATAAAGAAGTTTGTCTTTTCTACAGACAAGATTGAAATGATATATTTGCTAGCTCAGCATCATGTGTTGTGGTCTGGCTGGAGCTGAATGCTTAGGTTTTCCAAGGATAGAGGCTAAAGGTTGATGGATCTGTTTCGATCTGGTTAGGTTTACCATAAACATAATCATGAAACTTGGAACATGCAAACACAATTTCCAAAAGCTCTTTCACTATCTGAGCATACTGCATTTCAGCTTGGGTGAGAGTTCTGAATGCATGAGCAACAGGTTGACCGTCTTGTAGAATGACTGCAACAAGACCAAATTTTGAAGCATCACATGAAAGTGTAACTGGCTTGTGTACATCATAGTATCTGAAAGAAGGTGAACTGACAATTCTCTGTTTCAAAACATCAAAAGCTCTCTGGTACTATTCTAACCAAGACCAAGATACATCTTTATGTGTTAGCTCTCTGAGTGGTATGGATATTTTACTCAAGTCTGGAATGAACTTGCCTAGACAGCTTACCATGCCAAGAAAAACAATGGAGGGCTTGAACATTGTCTGGAGCTAGCATCTTGAGAATGTCTGTTTGCTTAGAAGTGTCTGGTCATAAGCCTGAATTGGTGAATAAATGGCCAGCATAAATGACTTCTTGTAGCTGGAATTTGCATTTCTGTGAATTGAGCTTCAGATTCACTTGACATGCCCTTTCCATAACTTTTCTGAGGTTTCTGTCATGCTCAGCTTCATCATTACCTCCTACCAGTATGTTGTCCACTATAATAGCACAAGGATACCCAGAAAATATTTGCTCAATTGAAAGACTTCACTTGCAGAATTTATCCCAAATGACATTCTCAGAAATTTGTACCTGCCAAAAGGAGTACTGAACATAGTGAGTAACAAGGATTTCTTGTCAAGCTGAATTTGCAAAAATGAACTCTTTGCATCTAAGACAGAAAAAACAGTGGCATTTGGCATCAAGGCTGCAACTTCTTTGACTGTGCGCATTGGATGATGAGGTCTTTTTAGTGCTTTGTTCAAATCTCATGGGTCAATACATATTCTGATGTCATCTGAGCTTTTCTGATGAGCTACCCCCATGGAAGATTCCCACTCAGTCAGAGTTTCAACTGGACAAATCACACCTTGTCGCACCATTTTATCCAGTTTGGCTTTAACTCTAGTCTGCACAGCTATTGGAACTTTTCTGGCTAGCCTGATAACAGGACTGACATCCGGGTCTAACTTCATGGAGTACACAACTGGAAGCTTGCCTAGTTTGTCTTTGAATAGATCAGCATAGGTAGAAAAAATGAACTGGGCAAAATTAGAGTAGTGGTCTTTTAAGCTAACATGGTAAACTTACTTATTAAATGAAAGCAGTCCCATTTTCAAAGAGTCCCTGAGGCCTAATAATAACTGGACATGCCTCTTGACCACATAAAATAATAAGTTGTAATTTCTACCTGCAGAGAGTCATATGAAAGCATTACTGAGCCTTCGATCTGAATCTCTTCACCACTATATGTAACATGCTTCGCACACTTTGCCAAATCAAGCCTTTCACCAACACATACTCTAGCAAATGTTTCAGCAGACATAACATTGCACTTTGAGCCAGTATCAACTTTGAGCTCTATAGGTTTGCCATTTATCCGAACCATCCAAAATACTTCATTCTTGGCCCATAAATCAACTGCATTGACCATTTCACTAAGCATTGACACACCATCAACATAAAGAGTAGGAGATGCCACATCACTGCTGTCTAATTGATCAACTCATTTCTTAAAAGGATCCCTTTTAGTAAAATAATGCAGGCCTTTTGATTTACAAAATCTTTTGAAATAATTCCATTTATTACATTTGTGTCATTGTTGACCAAAAGCTAAAGATTTCTCTCTTTTAGATTCATGACTATTACCACAATTATGACAGTTGACAATGAAACTAGGTTGGGGCCCATGCTTTGAATTTGCTTACTCACTCTTATGCTTCACTGAGGCTGTGCAAACTCTGGAACTTGCTAGAAAGCTCTGAGGTTTACCAGTGGGTGTGGCACAGACTACAGTTGCTGCCATGTGCCTGGGCCTGTTTCTTTTAACCACATACTGCATACTATCTACGTGAGTTTTGCTATAGTAACTTCTAAGGCTATTCTCATTCGTAAGCATATTTGTGTTTTTTTCTGTGAGCTCATGTATCTGAAAAATCTCAATGTCCTTATTCAAAGTTAAATCACTGTCACGAAGCAAAATCTTTTTCACAGCATAATCTTTAATACCACACACAAGTCTGTCATTTATTAACTCATCTCTTAAATCACCAAATCTGCACATTTTAGCTTTAGTTCTCAGGTCAGTTATGTATGCTGCAAAAGATTCACCTGGCTTTTGATCCCTTGTGTAAAATAAGTGCCTTTCCATTGTAACATTTGTCTGGGGGCTGCACATTTCTCTAAATTTACATTTTAAGCACCCTTGACTCAGCCTGTACAACAATATGATGGTTTTCCCCCTCTCCAGCATAAATAACAAGTGCATACACAAATTAATGCTCCCTTTTAATGGCTTCTGACCCAGCTAAATTAAGTAGAATAAATGCCTTTGTACAGTCATCTTTATCAGAAAATGCAGCCTGTATGAAAATATTGTACTCTTGCTCAAACACACTCCAGTTCTCAGCAATATTATTGTCAAATACTAGTGGACTTGTTTTTTGAAATCTTTCAGCCATGCTAACTAAGTATGCACAAACACACTGAAAATATGGCCCCTGTAATTATGTATGAACAAGTTGCTTCTCTGCAGCTTACAGTAACACACAAATGCACAATAAACTCTTAGAAACACTGTACTTTGCTGAATATGCTCTGAAATGGCTGTATTTGTGAAATAACTTTACTGTAACACTGCATAAACATTGAAAAACTTAAAAACTGCTCCAAACCAAGACCAAAAGACATGGACACCAGAGGTTAGCACTTTCATTCACATTAATATGCTGTGAACTTCATCAGAAAAATATTCTAATCACTCTGAAACAGCATTTAAATGCTTAATTAGCCATCACATGACTGAATTATCATAATTAAAAAGAAAGCTCATTTTTATAAATGTAAAAAAATCATCATCTCATCATCATCTTCTTTCGGCTGTTCCCATTTGGGGTTGTCACAGCAGATCACCTGTTTCCATTTCTTCCTGTCCTCTGCATCTTGCTCTGTCACACCAACCACTTGCATGTCCTCTCTCACCACATCCATAAACCTTATTTTAGGCCTTCCTCTTTTCCTGTTACCTGGTAGCTTCATCCTTAGCATCTTTTTCCCAATATACTCAGCATCCCTCCACAGTACATGTCCAAACCAACGTAATCGTGCCTCTCTGGCTTTGTCTCCAAACCTTCCAACCTGGGCTGACCCTCTAATATACTTATTCCTAATTCTGTCCACCCTTGTCACACCCAGTGCAAATCTTAACATCTTTAATTCTGCCACATCCAGCTCAAACTCCTGCCTTTTTGTCAATGCCACTGTCTCCAACCCATATAACATAGCTGGTCTCACTATCCTCTTGCAGACTTTCCCTTTCACTCTTACAGGTACTTGTCTGTCACAAATCACTCCTGACACTCTTCTCCACCCACTCCATCCTGCCTGTACTCTCTTCTTCACCTCTCTTCCACACTCACCATTCCTCTGAACTATTGACCCCAAGTATTTAAATTCATCCACCTTCGCCACCTGTACTCCTTGCATCCTCACCATTCCTCTATCCTCCCTCTCATTCACACACATATATTCTGTCTTAGTCTTGCTAACCTTCATTCCTCTTCTCTCTAGAGCATATCTCCATCTCTCCAGGGTCTCCTTCACCTGTTCCCTACTCTCACTATGGATCACAATGTCATCTGCAAACATCATAGTCAACGAGGACTCCTGTCTGATCTCGTCTGTCAACCTGCCCATCACCATTGCAAATAAGAAAGTGCTCAGAGCTGATCCTTGATGTAACCCCACCTCCACCTTAAATGCATCCGTCACTCCCACCGCAGACCTCACCGCTGTCACACTACCCTCGTACATATCCTGTACCACTCTTAAATACTTTTCAAAATACATACAAAAATCCATATAGTGGAAATAGTAGAAAACATCATTAAAAAGGTTTTTGTACATTCTAATAAGTATCATAAAATAAAGTTTTAAAAAAACTTTACAGCTTAGTTTGCAAAAAGCACTTTATATTAATGGTGTCATTTAGACCTGGTGCAATATCCGCACCCAAGTAAATTTGCCATAGAGATTATTTACATTCTAACCATGTTTTATAATCACCTGAAAAAGTTTCTTGACTGACAGTGTCTATCACTGAAAAAACAAACTTTTTGAAGTCAATGCAAATGCCAGCATGTTTTGCCAAAGCATTGGTTTGTTCTTTTTTCTTAATTGCTAAAAGGTGTTCATAAATACGTCTTTTTAAACACCTAGTAGTCTTTCCTATGTAATAACTTGGGGCAGGATAAACACTGTGCAACAAATACTACCATTTCACTTTGACAAGTGTAATATCCTTTGGCCCAAAAAGTTATTTTTATGTGACTAAATTCCACTGAAGACGTGTTACTGATGTACCTATACTGTCTACAAGAATTACAAGAATAACTACCTTTTTTCTGAATAAGTGCACTTTTTGTGTCAATTTTGTTATTGCAACCTTGTTCTAATAAACTTTTAATGTTTGTAACTTTTTTATAAGTAAACAGAGGTCGCAGTCCTATAATCTTGGATAAATCTATGTAGCCTAATACGATTTTCCAATTATCAGCTATAATTTTTCTAATAGTCCACATCTCATTAACTATAGGAAGTGGAAATGAGCAAGGAAAGCTGTTATTCAAATTCTTAGAGTGGTCACTGATACCCTGTCCTTCATCCAATACTTGAAATTGGATGTGACCTCTCAAAATTGGACTTGCCTTGCCATCTCTTAACTTTAGAACTTAATTTTCTATTTGCTTCAGCCATAATCTGTCATAACCTCTAGCCTCAAATAAAGTTCTCAAAGTCTCCATTTCTTTTACAAAGTCAGTGTCTGATGTAGTTAATCTACTAAGTCTAATTAATTGTCCTTTAACAACACCCTTTTTCATATGAGGAGGATGGAGGCTGTCTCTGTGTAGATACTGGTTAGCAAGCACTGGCTTTCTATAAATACTACTAATGAACTGTTTGGACTGAAAGTCAAATGTCAAATTCAAATCCAAAAAGTTAAGACTACAACCAAAACCACTGATAATGAACTTTATGAAGTCAGTGGAATTGTTTAAGTCAGAAACTAGCATTTCAAAATCTTCATAGCTACCTTGCCAAAGAAAAAAGAGATCATCAATGTAACGGCGATATATCAGTATCCTATCAAACAACCTGTGTTTGATAAGAAACTTGTTTTCCCAATTTGCCATCACAAGGTTAGCAAAAGCAGGGGCTACTCTAGCCCCCATAGCTACTCCTGATGTTTGTTTGTACAGTTGTTCATTAAATTTAAAAAATATATTGTCAAGAACAAGATCCATTAGTGCGCAAACAGTAGTTATCTTTGAATTGTCAAAATAAGTGTTTGTAGTTAAGTATTCTCTTAAAAATTCCAAGCCTACTTCCTGATCAATGCAGGTGTAAAGAGAGACTACGTCCAAAGAAGCAAAAACAAAAGTACTATCTGGTAATCTAAAGTCCCTTAGAATTTCTAATAAATGCCATGAGTCTTTCAAGTAATGTTTCAAAGCCTGCGTCACAGGATTTCAAAGAAAATCCAACCAAATGGACAGTGTTTCTGTCTTAGACTTTGCTGCAGATATAATAGGTCTAAAGGGTGGATTAACATTATTTTTCTGTATCTTTGGAATACCAAAGAGTACTGACATTTTGGGAAATTCAACTTGTAAATAGGCATAAGTTTGATAGTCTATTTCTCCTTGAAAAACATGTCAAACAGTAAGGTGTCCAATTACTGATGGACATTTGGTAGCTCTCCATAGTAGATTTATTTCTGAGGAGCAACTTTGCCTTGTTTGTTTTGTGGCCATGGGGGCAGATTTGGTTCTTATTCTAGAAGAGCGATAAGGTGCATGGGAATCTAGGATTTGAAGTTAATGTAGTCTAGGTGATTGGGCAATATTAATAGTATTAGTGTTAGATTTTTTCAGATGGATATCACCGATCTAGGAGAGTGTTGGGTGTTGTTGGGGTATTAGAAATTTAAGGATTTTGTGGAAATTGTTAAAATTGCTTTGATAGTGATAAGTAACATGGGTTGCTCTGTGATATTAAGAGAAAATGAGGTAGGAGTTGTATGAGTAGATGAAAGCAGACAAAACAGCAAGTGCGAAAAAGAGATTAGTGAGGGTTAAATTATGCAATGCAGTAAAGTAGTGATGCAGTTGTATAATTTTAATTTGAGGCAGCCAGTGTATTAAATGGTGAGGAGTGGTGAATAAGTAGCCAAATGAGAGTTATATACAGGAGTGCTTATGAGATGAGGAGGATAGTGATAGGATGAGTAGTGAAGAGTGTGGTTTAGTAGTGCGACCTTAGGGGTGGGGGGTGGGTGGGGTGGGGGGGAGGCGGAGTGAGCCGAGGTGAGGGCCGGAGGCGCGAGCAATTCGGGTAAAAGAAAGAATTCCAGAGACAATCAGAGAGCAGCAGAGTCTTGAGAGCCCTTGGACAGCAAAATGGTATACAGATAGCAAGAAAGAACAGACTCAAGTAATGGATCCTAAAGAGAGGGTAGAGTAGTTACCTGTCAGGTAAGGAGGTATTTGGCTGCTGGGTACCTGCCTGATTACATAAATTAGAGATAACTATTTTTAATAGTAGACAACTCTACCCTCTGGTATGTGTTATTATCTTTTAACATTTCTTCCATTGCTTTAATGTAGTCTTTTGTATCCATAATGACAATTTTCCCCCTTTATCTGCTCTCATAACCCTTACTTGGGTGTTAGTGCACATACTTTTGAGAGCTTTTTCTTCCAAATCAGTCAAATTGTGAACCTTGTTATCAGGCTTTAACTGTCTAAAACTGGATTCACATATGTTCTGGAAGACCTGCTAGGTTCCTAGCAATTGTGGATTGTAGGTACTACTTCAATTTTCTAAGGAACAATCTAAAGTCCACAATAACTTTCGCTAGATTAAAGGAATTTGCTGGTATAAATCATAAGCCTTTTTTCAAAACTTCACATGCCTGCAATGGTAAACACATATGAGAAAGGTTCACAATTTCAATACCATAATGAGAATTTTCTTTGCCAACTACCACTTTTTCTTGTTCCTGCCTTTGCCCTTCCCCTTGTCCTGTACTGTTTTGGACCACATTGGTGTTTTCTTGCTCCCTTGTTGGTCCACTAAAAAAGGACCCATATTATTTGCAGATACAGAACCTTCAACAGCTGAAATGTCAGTCCCCTGATTTTGAATAATGTTGTTATTAGTAACATTAGCAATATTGTTATTACCTTGACCCACTGCACATTCTGTAACAATGGTGTTACCCATACTGTTGTTATTAGTAACATTTCTTTCAGCTGTAACTTCTAATACATCTCCTACAACTTCATGTACATTGTTGACATTATTTAAATTATACACACAATTGTTCAAACTACAAACTGCATAGGCACTGTTATCAGCATAAGCCGATATATCTCTTCTTAATTTGCCCTGTTTTCTTGTTACAATTGTTGCCCTATATCTAGCCACTTTAGCGGCAACACCACAAAACAAATGGTTAAGCAATTTAAAACAAGAAAAGTTCTTAATTTTCACATCCAAGTCGCCCATGGCAACTTTTACTTCTTCCATCTGTTTCTGGTAGTGTTCAACCAGAATCCGCATCATGTTAATAGCGGATTTGTTGAACAAATCAACAAGCTGACTGTGTAGTTCATCCCCACAAACATGCAAACACTTCATACACTTCTGATAACTCGGATAGCCACAGTTAATACAAAAAATATGGATTTGCAAAGCACATATTGAAAATGCAGTTGTTTCTCTTTATTTTATTCATTTTATGCAATTCAGACCTTATTTCAAACATTTTACATAATAATCTGAATGATTCTAGCAATATTGGACATTTTGACTTATTTTAATATCATTTAGAGTGGTCTGTATGCGTCATTTCATATTTAGCAAATAAGAAATAGTTTGAGCGAGTTTAACATTAGAAATTTTTTTCTGACCTCTTTTTTGCAGATTATATAGGCAGCAGGGATGGTCCACTCTTGTATATACCTCTCAAAGTCAAAGTGGTGAAACTAGAGTTCTTTCTGGCCATTAGATATGCAGCTTCTGACACCATGTTGCTCGTCCCTCTACACTTAGAAGACAAGCAAGGCAGAGCAGTTTGTTTAAGATGCTTTATTATATAAAAACATCAGGATTGAAAGCAGCATCAATAAATATAAATAAACTGATTAACAGACAGAGCTTACACACATGCATGCTTACATCTCAACAGGTAACTACAAAATGGCACTCTGGCTTGCACGTGCTCAATACTAATACACTTTTACATGCCCACAGGAGGTTTCTTAAAGAGACATACACACATTGATCTACAAATCCCAAGATGGTATTCATACTGAATAAGGGAAATTTGGCCAGAGCACCTACTCTTAGAGCAGCTATGTGACTCTGTCAGGTTACTACTACAGTTCTATGAATTACAAGCCAGAGGAGAGTGCAGCAGTGTTATAGAGAGGAGCAGGAGAAAGCTTACTGAAAGGAAAAGAGAGAGAGAGAGAGACAAAATAATTGTTGTCTGGATAAATGGAGACACAAGTCCTGGTAGATATGATGAACCAGGCTGAGCCAAAAGAAAGAGAAGAAGCAAGACTGAGTGATATTGTGGAGAGAGTATTATAGGAGAAAGAATCTGAGAGACTGGAAACAGAATCAACAGCTATTGAAAGAAACATCTGAAGTAAACTAGGCTGGTGGAATAGCAAGTTTTAAGGGCTAACTCCTACAACAGGATTTTTGTTACAACAAAGATGTTATACAGATGTGGCAAAGCATGGAAAACTGGAAGTAGGAACTGAGAGGGGGCAAAGATATGTAGTTTCTCAACAGTCACAGGGAAGACATCCAGTGATAAGAATAACATGTAAAAACAATGACAGTGTGAATAAGCATGATATTATGGACAGTATTAGTTTGCTACTAGGGTTTGACATTAAAGACATAAGAGCTTTAATTCATTTGGGAGCTGAACATTTTTGTAAAGTGACATTTCAAAACTTTAGTTTACTGCAAAAATGTATGAGTGAGACTGAAAAAAAGTACAGTAACACCATGGAAAGATGATTTATTTCAGACTACAACTAAAAAAGAAATTAAATGTGCAGTTTAGGACTTCAGATGTAGATAAGCATGAGTTAAAACTGTTTTCTTTCACTATTTAGTATAGCATATGACATTCAAAAATTTGTGATGAAAGAAATGTATGAACTGGGGGTTGGGAAGTGTAGGTAACAATGGATGTTAAGGATGAGAAAATTTCAAATATTTCAAACATAATAATTCTGAATGGTAAGAGAGGATTTATTAGGTAATAGGACCGACCTAAAGCTTGATATTTCTGTTGGGATGAAAACTATTTAGTACAAGACTGTAACAAACAAAGGTATGTTCAATGTGGAGAGAGGGAAGTGTAGCAAAATGCTGCATGTCTGCTTGTAGACTAACATTTTGACTGTCCCATACTAGAAAACAAGACAGTAGATGAATAGGAAAGCTCAGAAAAAAGACAAAAATAGAAAATATTATTACAGAAGATGTTGAAAGAGAAGGTTGAATGGAAGAAGGGGATATTGAAAAAAGGTTAAAAATAAAAAGGGAGTTAGAGGATAAATACTTCAAAACAAAGTTATTAATATACATGAGAAAACATATTTGCAATTTTAGAAAGTGAAGAGGAAGAAGAGGGAGAAATGGAGACTGAAGAAGAGAAAGATACAGAAAACTTAACTGATGGGAGACATAAGAGAGGGGAAAAAATAAGATCTGGAAGTAAAACAAATACATAAAAAGGAAAAGGATGATATAGGAATTTTAACACTGAATGTTAATAATAGCTTAAGAAATTATATAATAAGCTTGATGGTGAAGGAATGGTGTAAAAATAAAAATGCATGTTTTTTGATTTCTAGATAGCAGATATAACAACAAAATAAAAAGGAAAAACAATACAGCCAGTATGGGGAAGTGCAGACAAATTATTCAGTAATGAGACATGTTCTAGAATACTAACTTTTATAAAAAAAATTAAACATTAAAGAAGAAAAAAGAGAACAAATACAGCTAGTATGGGGAAGGGCAGACAAATTATTCAGTAATGAGACATGTTCTAGAATAGGAACTTTAATAAAAAAAAATAAACAAAAAAGAAGATAAGTAGAAAAGAATACAGCCAGGATGGGGAAGGGTAGACAAATTATTCAGTAATGAGACATGTTCGAGAATAGGAACTTTAATAAAAAAAAATAAACAAACAAAAAAGAAGATAAGGGGAAAAGAATACAGCCAGGATGGGGAAGGGCAGACAAATTATTCAGTAATGAGACATGTTCTAGAAGAGGAACTTTTATAAAAAAAAATAAACAGCAAAGAAGAAAAAGGGAGAAGAATACAGCCAGTATGGGGAGGGACAAACAAATTGTTCACTAATGAGACATGTTGTGGAATAGGATTTTTTATTAAAAAAAAAAAAAGAAGAAAAAGAATTCTAGATGTAACAACAGTAGTACCAGGAAGGGTAGTGATATGTGAAATAAGAATGAGACAAAAATGTATAAGATTAATTGTGATTTATGTGTATACTAATATAACAGACAGAAAACAGTTGCTTGAAGAAGTTAAAAAAATGTGTTCGTAAATATGTCAACAGGGGTTCACTTCAGAATTTCGAAATACCAAAATCCCGAGGTTCAGAATATCGAACTTAGAACCTCGAGATCTTGGTATCTCGAAATTCTGAACCCCCCCAACAAAGCAGTCAACAAACCACAAAACATGTTTTTGCAGGGAGGCAAGCCCCCCTGCACCCCCACACCCCCACTACTTAAATATACCAACTCCAAGATCACACTACAGCAAGGAAAAAGTAAATCTCCCGTTCCACACTGTATGCTGATCTCCATTTAGGATTTTGAAGTTTTAAAACTTCGATCATATGGTCTTTGATCATATGAATTTTGAAGTTTTAAGCTTCAAAATTCTGAAGGGGACCCGTCAATAATGATTGTAGGAGATTGTAACTGTAACCTGAGGAAAGAAAAGGGAAAAATAACACAGAACATTAAGATGATAAGGAAATTAATAACAGGCAGATATTTAAAAGTGGAAAGGAGAGAAAATGGACATATAAAAGGGGAAATTTTAAGGGCTGAAATTGATTATATAGTTTACTTTAAAGGCATAAAAAAATCAGAGGAAGAGTACAGACGGTAGAGTTTTCAGATGACAGAGCAGTATGGGGTCAAATACAGGAAGACAGAGAAATAATAAAGCAGGGGATGGGATAGGGAGATTAATTGCAGAGTTTAGAAGGGAGGAAGAAATTATAAGAGAGAGAAAGAGAAATAAATATTATGGAAAGATCATATGACAATGAGACCATTTTATAAAAATTCAACACAGTGGTGGGTAATGTATAAGCAAATTATAAATATATATTTAAAAGTGGAAGAAGAATAGAAAAAAAACAAATATGATGGAATATAAAGAAAGTTTATATAATTATGAGAAACAGAATAAGAAATTAACAAAATAAGGTAAATATATAGACAGATATGTGAAAAGAATACACAACAAGGAAAATTATATAGGCCAAGATTTTTTTCTGAAGTGAAAGAAAGAAGAAGTTTCCACTTACTTAGGAAAATAAATACAAATAAAGAAAGGTTGGATGCTATGTTAGATGGCAGAGAAGACATAAAATAGAAAGAAGAAAATATTATGGAGGTGGTAGAGAATTTTCTAGAGAAAATGTAGGGAAAATAGGAAATGGGTGGACAAAAAGAATGAAAAGTGAAAAAATATCTTAAAAAGCAAAGCAATTTTTAGAAAATAATATAACAGTAGAAGAAACAAAGGTGATAAAAGAAAGTAAGATTTAATCAGCACCAGGATTGGATGATATATGCTATGAATATAATAAACAAATGAAGGAAAGGAAAGTGAAAGAGTGGGAACTAGAAGATCAGAGGATGTTGCATAGTGGGAAGGTAAACAGCAAACACCAGCACACTCACAGTCACAAGAAATGGGAGAGGAAGTGCCTACAAACTGAACATATTCAGCAGAGACAGCTGCTATTGCGAGAATAACAGAGCACAATATTAAGCAGAAATAAAATCTACTACAAAGGTTTCTTCAAAACAAGGCTTGTCCATGGACAGGTATGTTACATGAAACAAAATAACCAAGCCTTTAGGATTTAATATATTGGAAAATTGCTCCTTAATTAATTTTATAATAGAGCAGTTTTGTAATGTAAAATTTGAGACATTTAAATTAATAGACAAATTTGTGTTGCAAATGACTCAAAGTAGCAGGAATATCATTAAACGGAATATGTGTTTCAAAGAGTTGCTTGGTTTTAAAAGACAAACAGTTTATTTTAAGTCTGATGACCTAGACTAAGAGGACATGAGGACTAATTTCTATCTATATTTCAGCCTCTGCACTTTATTGACAAATTCTATGATGGAAGGAAAATTGGTACTGGGGATGGGAAATATGGTTAACATTGCAAGAAAATGAAATCATTGTGAAGCATATTCTATGTGTAACTATATTTAATGAACTCAAACTATTAAATATTTGGGATAGCATTGTTTGTGCTGCAGAATTTGATTAATGAATGTATGAAAGGGAGGTGTAATATAAGTGGACAAATAGGCCAGGCCATACAGCTAAAAACTGTAAGCCATATTGCAGGTATTGCAAATATAATGAACATTGACGCTATGATTATGTTAATCAGAGTGAAATGTTGAACATAAGACTATGGAACAAACTGTGCAAGCTGAAATAACTGGTGTACAGTGTACTGCTTACAATGAAAATCGGAAGAGGATGTAGAATTTTCTGTAAGTGAAGGAGAAAATTATAAAGAATGGTTGGTTACAGGGGAAAGAGATGTAAAAAATATAAAAAGAGTAAAAAGATAAAACAAGTGGAATGAAAGATGTTACTATAGGTAGCTGAGTTAGAGAAATAAAAAGAAAAAATGACTTGAATGAGAAAGTGATACAAAAATGTAAAGGATAAATCTTTCTGCCCTTTTCCTTAATATAAGTAGTATATAGAAATGAAAGCAGAAGACTTAAAATTAGACATAGCATGCTTATTTGTTGCATGTTTAAATAAAATAAAACAGAAAGAATATTTAAATGAAGTATGGGAGGGAAGATCATAAGCTCTGTGTGCAATGATTTATTTTTTGAAATCATAGTATTATATAAGGTGAATTAAAGTAACATATACAAAGCTATTATTGTTTATCCAGGATGGTTAGTGACATTAGATTACAGTATTAAAGGACAGTTAATAAGACTTACAGTAGTTTATGCATTTATATCAGATACTAAAAGAACACAACTTTGTCAAGAATATAAGAAATATATTTGAATGTTAATATGAATAGAATGATTTTGTGACACTTCAGTTGTAAGGTTATGGAAAGAAAGAATGTGAAAGTAAAGTATGTAAAGTAAGCTTTCCATTAATTTCAACTTCATGTAGGACAGGAACATAAATATACCTATTTGAAAGGAAAGGTAAGGACAGAAATATACTTTATTCTTTTCTCAGAGACAGAAATTAAAAGAAGCTGACTTTACTGTGTGGTTTTCTGATCAAGTAGCAGTATGGACTGTTTTGAGCACAATTTATTATTTAAGAAGGCAAGGGATGTAAGAGATCAACTTGTCACTGCTCAAAATTACAGGTGTTATAAAATGAAAGGCTTAGAGTATTTACAGAACATCTACAAATTAGAGATTTTATAGGAATTGGTTAGAGTGGAGAGTTAATTACAAAAGAAAATATACGACTATATATCTTATACTTGTGGCATAACAGTAAAAGAAGAAATTTATGAGGAAAAATGTCAGAAATTAAAGGAAGTTATAGGAGGGAATAACGAGAAAGGAATGATTTTGCAAAAAATATTTATGCTGAATGCATACCTCTCAACTGTCCAGATTTTCACAGAATGTACAGATTTTTGCCTCTTATTTTTGGACTGTTTCTCATAAAATGTGTGGTTTTCTGGCAGATCCTTGAGGATTGAGGTCACTAAATAATACTAAATAATGACAGGTATTTGAGTTTCAGACTTTATATCCTTCAGTAAATATATACTAATGCAAAATCTGCCATTCTATCAACTTTCTAAGTTTATAGGATCAATATTTAAAATCTGTCCCTATTTTGGGGCCTTTGCTCCCCCCCCCTTTATTTCTGGCTTTGTACATATTTTTTGTGCTGAGAGGTTGAGAAGTATGGTTTAATGAAACAAATACAAAAGATAGGTTAGTAAGGCAAAAGTATGTTATTAAAAGTAAAAAATAAGAGATAAATCCATTTTTAAGTATAGAAATAAAGTATAATGAAAGCATGCTAATGGAGGTACTGGATGAGAAAGGTAGGATAGAGAATAAGCAAGAATAAATAATTAAAGTCATACAATTCTTTTCTGAAGATGTGTATTCACAGAAGAAGATTATACAGGATATTTTACTAGGCATGATACTGAATTGTTAGGAGTTAAATTTGAAAATGGGCAGGTTATACTAAAACAAGGGAATTCTTTACTACAAGACATACGGGATTTAACTGTTATATGGAAATCGAATAACTTTTCTTTCTAGAAAAAAAAGTTTACTTAATACATTCAGTAATATTAGAGAAGCTGGGCTATTTAGATATTTATGTTTTGAGAAGGCTAAAAAAGAATGAAATAGAAGCTGTTCTCATGCAGTCTGGATTTCTGCACATCCT
The DNA here is from genome assembly GCF_019279795.1 of Protopterus annectens. NCBI lineage: Eukaryota > Metazoa > Chordata > Ceratodontiformes > Protopteridae > Protopterus > Protopterus annectens. Next base: position 520,878,640 of record NC_056734.1, on the reverse strand, counting down.
ATAAAAAAAGGTATAGTATGTAATACAAAGGATGGAGATCCGACTTTGGTTTAATAAATCCAGTGATTATGGAGGGCTTGTTGTATTTACTTATGGTACTGTATGTTATATAAATTAAAGAAAACATGTTATGACTAAAATATTAAATAAAATATGAACACATTTTCAAACTGATAATCCAAGAAATAAAAAAGAGAGAAAAAATTTGAAGGAGAAGCTATTGAATATATGAATGAAATAAAATAATGGAAAAGTCACATAATGGAAGTAAAAGTTGGTATGAAGAAATTATGGATAAATACTACATAACTGATCCTTTGCAGGAAATCGAAAGTGAAACTTAAGAAGCTATTATAAATAGGTGGAAAAGATTTGAGTACATTAAGGAATGCAAAGATTTTTTTGTGCAGGTTATTAATTAATGAACGCCCAGTAAAGTCAACCATGAAGCACAAACAGTTGTCTGAAAGATCATGTTATGAGTATACCAACGAAGAAACAGCTGAGCTTGTTTTTTTAAGAGTGTGAATGAATAAAATATTCTGGACAGGAAAGTCAAATGCATAGGTTTCTGAAAAAAATGAAAATACAAATGATTTTAGATATTTTTATACAGGAGTTTGAAAAGCTATGTAGGATATAATGGATAAGGAGTTGTTTGCATATATGGGCATATTTGGTTTGCTAAATTCAATGATGTTTTGAATGAAAAAATTAGATTAATATAAAATAAGAAGAAAGGCAAAAAATGACTATGGATGAAAGGATGAGGGTTGGGAATATAAAGCATTATGAAGTTTGTGTCTGATACGTATTTTTACAAATATAAAAATATGGAGAAGGAATGCTGACAAAGTTGGGGATTGTATGTGTTTTAAGTTTTGCACAATTTTACTTTGATTGCTCAAATAAAGAACCAATATTCATTCTAAGTGCCAAGGGATCTTTTACATCCAAATGAGCTACCATCAACTCAGTTTAACATCTTATCTGAAGAACTGCACAGTCAGGAATGAAATCCCCCTTGTTATGCCACATAGCAGTGTCACTACCCCGTGTGGGAATAGAACCCACAGCCTTCTGTTCTTCAGCACCAAAGGTGAGTGCACCATTTTTTGAACTACTGATACTGCTAGAGTCACCATTCCAACCACTTTGGGAGGTGGGAGTACCTGGACAAAACCCACAGGGAAGACAATACAAACTCTGTGTGATGGGCTAATATCCCACCGGACTGCCACCAATAAATGTGACATCCGACTATATCTCACTGGACTGCCATTAATTAAATGTGACGTCCCTTACTATCCTGGGTCAGTAACTAAGGAGCTTCATTCCTTACTACTGACTGCAATGTGAGACTGTCACTTAAACAGGATTAATGTTTCAGAATTTTCCCCTAACAGCACAACAGGACCATGCTCTATAATCTGGGACTGGACTGTATACTTCTGTCCACCCCTAACATAACCCTTTATTACACACTTCAGAGCAATGTGTCCCAGTTTAAGACCTCTGACACACTCACACTCAAAGTAAATTTAAATCTCACACATCCAAACACTTCTGAGAAAACCTGACACAGATTTCCAGCTGTGTCCCTTCCCCAAACTAATATGGTAATGCTGCCACCAATCAGAGTGTCTTCATGCCCTTCTAAAGGGGTGTCCAATTATGAAAATTAAATATCAAAGTAAATGATAGCTATGACCAGAAGCGGCCAAGCCTTCGAGATGACCTAGGGAGTATCAAACAGTTATAAGCACTCTCTAATCTCTAAAGAAAAACACTGACTTCCAGCCACAATGTAAAGTAATAGAAAACATTTAATAATAAGTAAAATGATTACAAGAATGTAAATCAATAACTTTCAATAAACACCAGAATTCAATCACCAGAAATGTAAAATTAAACTGTAGGATAAAAATCCATCATGCTAGAATAACTCTATCTGAATAACTAAACTTTCCTAATCTAGCTAGATAATATTGTCCCTGATCTAATCTAACATATAACAGCAAGGCAAAGGCAGGCCTACAATTTTTGGTGAGTTCTCTTTTTTTCAGGTATCACTGCACAGCACTGTAACTGACTACAACTCTTCAAAAACTGCTCAGCACTTGAGTAACTGCACAGTTTAACTGTCTCAACTTTCTTATTTTAAAAATAACAACTGTTTGAAAAAGTTTTCTTCTCAATCAGCTGTTCAAATAATCAATTAGCAACCAGGAACATTCTAATGACATCACCTACTGCTCAGCTGATTCTCCACAGTACTTTAGAAGCTCCCTCACAAACATGTGCAATTAGAAATGTATAAAAACACTGACAGATTATTTAAACATTCTGTTTAAACAAGGAAATACTCAACATTTAAAAAAATAAACTTATTTACATTTTCACAATTACACATTCATGTGAATATACACAAATCTCCTGCCAGACATGCTAACATAGATGACAGTGCATTCATTTTCTTCACATTTCTCTCCCCTCCCAACTTATGCCTCAAGCACAATTTTCAACTGACCCCTGAAAACCGATGCTTGAGAAAAATGGGTCTACCTGGGAATATTAACTCACTCCTCTCCTGGACAATCCATTTGTATTGGCATTATTAACCCCACTGCAGTGTTTTTCTCCTCCTGAGGAAACTTGGCTGAGCACAGCCCCCACCCCACAATTTGAAGCTTCTACCTGTACAATAAATTCTTTATTGTAATCTAGTTTTTGAATGCCTGTTCACAATTTGTGGTTCACACTACCTTGTCTGGTTTATTCTTCCTAGTTAAGTCCATATGAGGTGCAGATATGGTACTGTAATCAGGCACAAATTTCCTACAGTACCCTGCTGTCCCTATAAATGCTCTCACTTGTTTCGTAGTAACAGGAACTGGCCATACTTGAATAGCTTCCACCTTGACTAGTTCTGGCCTAATTTTACCATTTCCCACTCCGTGTCCTAAGTAAGTAACGTCTGCCATACCCACTTGACACTTACTGGGTTAAATGGTTAATTCTGCCCTACTTAATCTATCCAGGACCTCCCTAACATGTTGGACTGCAAATGCCTGTAGCATAGTCTTCAATGTAGAGTTTAACCTCTCCACAAGACCATTAGTCTAGGCTAGTAGGGGGTGGTCTTTTAATGTTTCACCCCACAACACTTCCACAGACAAGTCAGCAGGTCAAACATAAAATTGATACCTTGGTAAGTCAGCATCTCCCTTGGAAAACCTACCCTGCTGAAAATGTCTAGCAAATTCATTTGCCACATTTCTACATCAATATTACCTGTAAAAGGAATATTAGGGACTTTAGCTAGAAGTGACAGATGGTAGGCTCTAGGTTCTGCCAACTGCTACACTACCTTAACTTCCAGCTCTCCCTTAAGTCTACTTTATATACAACAAACCTTCCTTCCCTGCCTTAATATCCCCTTCCCATAGAATATCTGGGACTATAACCAGAAATGGCAGACGGTAGGCTATAGGCTCCAACAACTGCTGCACTATCTCACTTTCCAGCCCTCCCTTAGGAGTCCACTCTTTATATAGCAAACCTTCCTTCTCTGCCTCACTATCCCCTGCACATGGAATATTAGGGAATAAAGCTAGAAGTGGCAGATGGTAGAATCTAGGCTCTACCAACTGCCATACTGCCTCACCTTCCAGCCTTCCCTTAGTAGTCCAGTCTTTATACAACAATCTTTTGTTCCCATTTAAACACTCCCCTCTTCCTTGATCCTCAAGTGCTTCTTTAACCATCTCCCTCAAGCTCTGTAATGTAGGGTCCATAAACTGAGCTTGTCTCAACTGTACATTTATGACCCTCCCAAGCTCCCCTTCCACAGGAAGCCTAGTATCTTCCAACAGCTGTACCTCACTGTAACTCTGAGTACTATCACTCACCTCCATTCTTGCAGTTACTATGCCCAAAGGAACATCAGTACCCACCAGCAGCTGTGGCTCACAGTCAGACTTACTGCAACCAGATAGCACATTCTCTGAAACAGCCATCACTCCAGTCCCAGCTTCAGATGTGAGATCTTTCTGGGTCCCTCCCAGACTACCAGACCTACATGCCTTTCTCCAAGCCTGACTGTGTGTCACTGCATGTACACAAGATACTACATCATCAAATCATTCCCTGTCAGGACATCTGCAGAAATATCCTCAAACACACCTACTTGCTTCCTTCCTCTTCCACCCTCCCAGTCAAGATGAACCCTAGCCAAAGGTATTTGGAACAAGATCCCTCACAATGCTCTGACTGGAGTGGACTGCCCAAGCAAGTACTGTTCTTCTCTAACTGCTGCAGGCCTCACAATGGTTATATCAGAAGCTGTATCCCTCTTAGCAGTTACCTGTTTACCATCTACTGAGATAGGATATAAATTTTGGTGATCATTTGGTACCCCAGTTGTTTCTAAACAACTTACCACTGGATGTTTTTCATCACCACTTGCTGGTTTCCTCATCTTTTGTTTTTCACCTTGCCTCTATGGACATTCGGCTGCTTGCTATGTGTCCCCTCTGGTTACACTTAAAACATCTAATCCCTGGCTGTGCACTTGGATTAGTAGTTACCCCCATTACTGGTGTACTCTGTTGGAGTGGTTTAGACTGCCCCACATGAGGTCCCTTATGTCCATGTGCAGCACTGTATATCCCTTTCTTATGCAATGGTGCTCTGCTTGCCAAGCAGAGATCCTCTTTTCTCCCTAACTCCTCTGCAGAGTTGCACTCACTGTCTGCTAACCAGACTCTCAAGTCATCAGGCAAAGTATTGAAGGCTTGTTCCCTCACCAAAAGGTCTGCCAGTCCCTCAAAAGTGGTGACCTGACACCCACTCACTCATCTGTGAAAGTAAGTACTTAAGTCAGCAATATAATCACATACACTTTCATCTGCCTTCTGTCTATGTTTGTAAGACTTTTTTCTGTAAGATTCAGGTGTTAGTTTAAAACAATCTAGAAGACAGTTCTTAACTTTAACATGATTCAGACAATCTACATCAGAAAAATTTCACATGGCCCGAACAGTTTTACCATGGAGTAAGGGAGTCAGGAGCCGAACTCAGAGCTCACAGTCAACATCATATTGTCTACATACCCTCTCAAAGATTTGACTAAAACTATCAAAGTCATCTCCTTCCCTGTACTAAGGAAAATGTTTACTGACCTGTATGGCTTCTGGGGTCCAGTTATACCCATCCCCATTACCTCCATGACCCTCTTGAATGGTAAGAAGCTCCACTTTATGCCGGTGCTGTCTCTTATTTTCCTCAGCTTCTAAACATCTGGCCTCCAGTCCATAATGATGCTGCTTCTCCTCAGCCTCCATTTCATAATGATGCTGCTTCTCCCTTTCCTCAGCCTCCCATTATTGGGCTTCCAGGTGCAGTCTCTCTACTGATTCCATTTCAGATATTTGGTTTCCAATTCATGTTGACATTGTCTCTCCTCAGCCTCCAGATATAATATTCTCTCCCTTTCTTCAGCCTCCAGTTCCAGTCTCCTTAACTACAGATGGATTATCGGGTCCTCTGAAAAAAAAATGTGGACTGTCTTGTCTCAGCAGGCTACACATCACCAACACCAAACTGGATATCTTCCAAATGGCTGGTCTGAGCTATGGCTGCAACTAAGGCTGAAATCATTGCTTCCTTGGTCAGACTGCCATGCACCAATCCCCAGTCTTCACACTACTTAACTAACTGGATCTTTGTCAGCTTGCTAAAAATCTTCTGCTGATTCCTTGCCTGCTATCGCTGACTATCTAATTAAAAAAAAATAAATAAAACTGTGGTGGATTGAAATTATGAATGTTTACCTTGTGGCTATCAAGAGTGCACACTGTAATGGCAACTACCCACAGGCTACTAGAATCCAATTACAAATCCCACACTGCTGGCACCAATAAGTGTGACATCTGGCTAATATCCCACCTGACTGCCACCAATTAAATGTGACATCTGGCTAATATCCCACCGGACTACCAATAATAAATGTGATGTCTTTTACTATCCTGGGTCAGTAACTAAGGAGCTTCAATCCTCACTACTGACTCCAATGTGAGACTGTCACTTAAACAGGAATAATATTTCACAATTTTCCACCTTACAGCACAACAGGAACACGTTCTATAATCTGGGGCTGGACTATATACTTCTGTTCACCCCTAATGTAACTCCTTATTACATACTTCAGAGCAATTTGTCCCAGTTAAGGACCTCTGATACACTCACAGTCAAAATAAATTTAAATCTCACGCATCCAAAAACTTCTAAGAAAGTGTGACACACATTTCCAGCTGTGTCCCTTCCCCAGAATAATAAGATAATGCTGCCACCAATCACAGTGTCTTCATTCCCTTCTAAAGAGGCGTCCAATTATGAAAATTAAATGTTAAAGTAAATAATAGCTATGACTAGAAGTGGCCAGGCCTTCAAGTTGACCTGGGAGTATCAAACAGGTATAAGCACTCTCTAATCTCTAAAGAAAAACACTGATTTCCAGCAACAATGTAAAGTAATGGAAAACATTTAATAATAAGTAAAATTATTACAAGAATGTAAATCAATAACTTTTAATAAACACCAGAATTCAATCACCAGAAATGTAAAATTAAACTGTAGGATAGAAATCCATCATTCTGGAAAAACTCTATATGAATAACTAAATGTCCTGATATAACTAAAAACTACTGTCTCTGATCTTATCTAACACATAACAGCAAGGCAAAGGCAGGCTTACAGTTTTTGGTTAGTTCTCTTTTCTTCGAGTATCACTGCACTGCACAGCACTGTAACTTACTGCAACTCTTCACAAACTGCTCAGCACTTGACTAAATGCACAGCTTCACAGTCTCAACTGTCTTATTTTAAAAATAACAATCAACTGTTTGAAAAAGTTATTTTTCCTGTCAATCAGCTGTTCAAATAATCACCTAGCAACCATGAACATTCTAATGACATCACCTACTTTTCAGCTGATTCTTCACAATACTTTAGAATCTCCCTCACAAACATGCAATTAGAAATGTATCAAAATATTGACAGATTATTTAAACATTCTGTTTAAACAGAGAAATACTCAACATTTAAAAAACTTATTTACATTTTCACAATTAGACATGCTGGCATACAATACAAGTTAATCTGAGAATATACACAAATCTCCTGCCAGACATGTTAACGCAGATGACAGTGTTTTCATTTTGTTTATACTCCATACCAAAGGCATCCAAGACAGAAACTGAAATGGAGAACATCTTGCAACGAGGCAACAATGCTACTCACTGTGCTGTTCATAAAAGGAATACAGTTAATTAATCAGTTAATCCCTTTAATATCATAATCAGTTAATCAATAAACTAAACATTTTATGTCAGAGACTGACAGGATCCTCAACCAAGACCTCAAAACACTTTAAGGAAGACATAATTAATAAAGAAAATGTTTATAAAAAAAATTCAGTATTCATTCTTAAAGGGAAAAGTGTAACATGTCATAATAGTAAGGTTTCCTTCCACTAAGGATCTTCTTTTTTTCTCCCACACCTACTCCACACATACAAAAGATGCTACAGAAAATCTCAACTTTTTATATTGCTACAGGGCACCTAAATAATACCCTAGGGGATTATATGAGCACATTAGACAGTATACAATCTCCACCGATTAATGATCAGTTGGTGCTAGAACTTGGGATTCTACTTTTCTGTTGTCTAAGTAAGATTTGCAAATTATTGTTGTATCTTCCTCTATATCAATAGTTTCAATAGAGAATTTCACTGTTATGTAAGTTTTAAATAATTACTTTCATACTAGGCAGGCATATGATTTCTTAGTGAAGCAGGAAAGGTTTCAGTGAAGAGAGAAGGAAATATAATATATTGAACCCTTACATGTCTACCGCTTGTGAACTAGGGTTGCAGACTGTTATCTATGTTTTGAAAATGGCATTAAGACAGTTTATTATACAAAAACTGGGATGGTATTTAAATACTTTTTTGAGTAAGATAGTATTTTTTGTAGGTTAAATTCAGTGTAAGTGGAGGTAATATCTTTCCATAGCTATGGCATGGGTTTCTTGAAAAATATGTATTTATAGTTGTTCATCAGCATGTGCTTAATAGATTTGCTGCCTAACAAAATAGTTCCAATTTTTTTCTAGATATGCAGAATGTAGGATTTTCTTTTACTAGACAGAATCTACAAAATGTGTAATCTTCCCTTAGTGCACTCTTAATCCTTCCTCTGCTATCACAGACTCATATTTTCTGTTTTTGTGAGCATGAAACTTGTTTGCAAGATAGAGAAGTGTTAGAGAAATATGTATTAATATGTATGTTTAGTGCTTATTAGAAGCTAAAAGTTAACACATTTCATTCTATTTTATGTACAGCTTAATTCTGTATGAAATTATAAGATGATTTTTCAAACCACAGTATGCTTTCTGAAACTGCAAGATGCACTCTGACCTAGTATTTGCTAGCACAGCAAAATTCATGTTTATGCCTTTTGGAAATGTACTGAGAAGCAGGTGATTATCTGCTAGGTCAGGAAAATGTATGAATAGAACAATACTGTTTTCTATAATATGATTGAATATGAACAATCAGCTCTGTTTGTGTTATGAGAACATGCACAGCTGCGGAAAAGAAGAGATACATGAAACAAAAGACTGATTGAAGAATCTGTACTTGCTTTGTGCTCGAATTAGCTATAGTACCTTGAATGGTAACATAACATAGTGGGAAGTTGTATCTAACCGGTGGTCACCAAGGCCACGTTGTTTTTCTTAGGAAGTTTTTCATAAAATTGATAGTGCAAGCAGAAAATCATGGACAAACAGCTGCTATGTAATAATGATGTTAAAACTTGTGATCTGTTATGTCAGCTTGGTAGGCAATGTCTTGTTAGAAAGTGTATAAAGATGAACTTACTTCCTGATTTTAGTTAGACAAACTCTGTATTAGCACGTTTTTGTCTCCTTGCTGCAAGATTAAAGTGCCTTAACCTGAACCTACCGTGTATTGATCATTTTTGAAGTTTATTTTTCCTTTGACAGATTGGTCCTTCGGACCGGAAAACTCTCACTCTAGCTCAGGTCAGATGGGCCCGGTGGCATGAAACCGTACGAGGAAGAGGCCACATCGGTTCTTCTGCTCTGAAAGACCTCCGACTGAATTGTCGTTCAAAAGAGGCCAGCCACTGTTTCTGATCTGCGATTGGAGGACGAGTCAACGGTTCCAGTAAGACGATCAATCACGGAGGCTCAGGTAAGGAGGAATTTACCTTTTCTTTGTTTCAGATCAGGGACTTGTTACAGTATTTGTTTTTGTCAGGGAGATTTTATATAAATCAGGGACAAAAAAGATTGCTGTCTTGTCATAGATCAGGGAAACAGGATAGGTAGGCAGTTATTCTAGATAAACTGTGAAAAAGAGAAAATCGTGGTACCACGTGATAAGAAGGGTTACGTAACAATTTCTAACTAAGTTAAGACAACATGGGAAATAAGTGCACAAAAAGATCCCGAGATCCGCCATTAACTGAAGACGCAAAATATATGCAATTACAGCATGCCGATAACGTTAGGTACTATACAAAATGGGTTAATAAATACAAATTTGATGGCAAATTAGATAAACCTCCACTTATCAAACTTGTCAAACAACTTAAAACAGACACAAAAGGTCAGGTAAAAAAGCAACGTCAATTGGGAGTTCCTCAGGCACACAGGTGGCTTGAGGAAGCAAACCGCAGGGAACAAAAGAATAAAAATTGAAAAGCAATGTTTTTAGATAAAGAAGACAATACCTTGGTAATAGCATCGACCCCTCCGCCCCCTCCACTCCCCTTACCAGAATATGAAGCAAGTGGACAAGCAGATCCACCTCCGCTATACCCAACTGTCCCTGTGAAATTAAAACCGTTTGTCAGAGATCCTGTCGAGGCTAGGTCTTGAACACGCAACTTAAGAGGGGATATTGAATTGTATGAAATAAATAAAAATTCACAAGCTATGAGTGAAGAAGAGATATGTCCACTCATAGAAGTACCAAATCCACAGGCAGGACAGGCAGGACAGGACCCAACTCTTCTAGTATATAGACCATGGACACGGAAGACATCCGAAAGCCACAGAAGGAATTCCCCATCCAAAAGTTAATTTTAGAAAATTCTTAGAAGACTTACAGGGCATGAGGTTAAGTTACCATTTAAATGGAGAGGAAGTAGAGAAAGTAGTCAGACAAATCGTAGGTCCAGATTGGCACATGATCAGTGGCAACTGGAATCCCGTGACGCAGAACATAGGCCACTCCCACATAGTAACGCAGAACTGGATAACAGAGTGAAAGGTCTGACAGACCGAATCTCTGAGAAATGGAAGCCTAGGGCTGACTGGACTTGCATTAATCAATGCATCCAACAAGAAGGTGAAATTGTTGATAGATATTTTGCCAGATTATTAGAGTATTTTAATAACCATTGTGGAATGCAGGTACCTGAAGACCAAACACATGATTCCCCATATGAGCAGCAACTAAAGAATGCATTTTTGAAGGGTAGTATTGCACCCATAAGTCGTTTTATTACAAAGCACATGGTAGATCATCATATGAGTAGATTACAGTCATTACTTCAATATGCAAGACATGCTGAAAGGCATTTTAATAGCAAAAAGAAAAAGAAAACTCAAGTGTTTGCAGTAGAAGACGGAGCAGATGTCTTTGTAGTACAGTCCGGGAAGAAGGGTAAGAAAAATGCGCAGGGAAACAAACAATCTGATAAGCGATCAGAGGAGTTTGAAGAGAGAAAGAAAAGGGGTGAATGTTTTAAATGCGGAAAAAAGAGACATTTGGCAAGAGATTGCAGGCAAAATAAGAAGGTAACCACGGAAGACAAGGAGGGTGAGGACTGACTATATGATAGTCAAGAATCACTAGAAGGGAATAACCAAGAAAAGACAAATGCAAATGTGATAGAAGGAGTAGAGAATGTGATAGAAGAAATAGAGGAAGTACAAGAAATTGCAGATGGTGAAGAAAATGAAATTTTGGACTTAGCATTATTGAGCCTTGAGCTCTACTTAGCAGACACAAAACCGGAAGTTACACTTCTGGTAGAGGGGAGGGAAGTTAAATTCCTGTGTGACTCAGGGCCTTCACGGACCCTGACACATCCTTCCAAACTACCAGAAAATTCAGAATCACTTGATTACATATTAGTGAAAGCAGCTAATGGACAGCTGTATCAGGAGCCACTCTCCCACAACATAGCAATAACTGACCCTGTTTCAGGGATGACCCAGAAAAGCAAAATTGTTGTTTCTGCAAAATGCCCAGTAAATCTTTTGGGCAGAGACCTTATGCAGATATTTGGCATAGCAGTAGTTCTAACTATGCAGGGTATGGAAGCACAGCGACAAATGGATACTTTTGTGGTGCGACCGGAGGGTGAAACATTTTATTGGTACAGCCAGGACTTGGTTACGACTGGTCCAGGGGCAGTAACCGAAGAACTGATGAACATAGCCATCAGTAAATCCCCCTCCCTTGACACTGATAAACAACATTTGATGCATTGTTCTCTATATTACTGTAGCAAACCAGGACCTGATAAAGAATATGAGCAAGAACTGTTTAAAAACCATGCTAACAGATTAGTATTACGTAATCTGTACTAGGACACAGAAGGAAACAGTGTAGTTAGCTGTTCATTGCCCCAGGAATTCCTAGCACTTTACAAATGTAATCGATTACCACATGTCAGTTTGACTAAAGATAAGAATGTAAGGTGGGCAGACTTAGGAGAAAAAGTCACAAGGTGGGAAAAACAGACAGAATTAGAACTTTCAGAACAGGGAGTACAAAAGCAGAAGTTGAATTGGATAACACAGACACACCCAGCTTTGCACTTGCAGGCAAGTGAGGACAGCTGAGTAGTACTCTTACTAGAGGAAGAGGAAAAAGCCTTACGAGGCATACCAGAGACTCTCTGGTCAACAGGGAATTCAGATGTAGGACTTTTTCATACAGCAGGACCAGTCACTATTACGCCAAAGTCAGCATTTAGACCTCAAAAGAGACAGTATCCCTTAAGAAAGGATGCAGAAGTAGGAATTAAACCTATAATAGCAACCTTACTTAAGGAAGGAGTATTGATAGAATCTCCCGATTTGCCATGTAATACACCCTTATTTCCTGTTAGGAAAGCAAATGGAGAATGGCGTATGGTCCAAGATTTACAAGCTGTAAATGACGCAGTTATACCTACAGCACCTACGGTGCCAGATCCACACACCTTATTAAATGATTTGAAACCTCAACAAAAGTATTTTTCTGTGGTAGATATTAGCAATGCGTTTTTCTCAATACTGATACACCCTGACAGCCAACACTGGTTTGCATTTACATTTCAGGGGAAAAGGTATACATACACGCGACTACCACAGGGATATTGTGAGAGTCCAACAATATTCGCACAGGAAATGGCAAGTAACCTGGTGGGATTTATCCCACCGAAAGGCAGCCAGATTTTACTTTATGTAGATGACATTCTGATGGCAGCCCCCACCCAGCAAGAATGCAGAGAAGATACCGTAGCATTACTACAATTTCTAGCCACTCAAGGACACAAAGTAAACAAAAACAAACTGCAGCTTTGGAAAAAACAGGTTAAATACCTGGGATATGTAATATCCAAAGAAGGCAGAATATTAGATGAAGACAGAAAAACAGCAATATTACAAGCACCCAAACCGAATACCAAGAAGGAAATGATGCCCTTCCTAGCTACGACTAATTTTTGTCTGAGTTGGATTCCAAACTATTCCTTGGAATCGGCTCCACTGACCAACTTAATATTCAAGAAGCCTATGGCAGCACAAGATTCACTACATTGGACACCAGAAGCAGAATCAGCTTTCTGCAAATTGAAACAACTGATAGCATCCTCATTAGTTTTAGGATTACCAAACTATCATAAACGATTTTTCCAAACTGTAGATGGTAAGCAGGGCTATATGACATCAGTGTTAACACAGCAACATGGGGACAAACAATGCCCCATAGCTTACTATTCATCACAGCTAGACCAAGTGGCGCGATCCTTGCCCCACTGTGTACAAGCAGTAGTCGCTAGTCGCAGCTGCAATGGCAGTGCAGGCTTCAGCCTCAGTAGTGTTGTTCCACCCTCTCACACTGAGAGTGCCTCATGCAGTCGCGATTATTTTACTGCAGAAAAATGTAGCATATCTTTCTCCTGCTAGACATCTTTCCTGTATGACTATACTGTTGAGCCAACCTCATATGACAATTCAACGATGCTCAACTTTGAATCCGTCAACCTTGCTCCCAACCTCTGCAGATGGCAAACCACACTGCTGCCTGCAGGAGATTGAGCAAAAGACACTGCTAGAAAAGATCTCACGGATGTTCCCTTGGATGATGCCGTGGTGACATACTATGTGGACGGCTCGTGTAGAAAGGGTCCTACAGGACAGAATCTAGTGAGGTATGCAGTAGTTTCTGATACTGAGATTTTAGAAGCAAAGTCTTTACCACACAACTTATCTGCACAAGCAGCAGAATTGATTGCTTTAACAAGGGCATGTACCTTGGCAAAGGATAAATGTGTAAACATTTTTACTGACAGTCAGTACGCTTTTTGTACTGTACATGTTTTTGCGCAGCAGTGGAAAAATAGAGGAATGATAACATCTACTGGTAAACCAATTAATCATGCGCAATTTATTTTAGATTTGTTAGAATCTATCCAGTTACCTCAGAAAGTAGCTATTTGTAAATGCGTAGCTCATACCAAACAACAGGATAGGATTTCAAAAGGTAATGCAAGAGCTGATACAGCTGCAAAGCAGACAGCTTCAGCCTCAGAAGTATTTCTTTTGAGTGAGGAATTACAACCATCCGAGATTTTAGATTTAGAAATGTTAAAAACAATGCAGACACTTACTACAAATGTAGAGAAACAAAAATGGATAAAACGAGGAGCAATTCTTGAGAAAGGACTGTACATCTCCAAAGAAAAAAAAAACAATTTTACCATCTAACTTGTTTAGATATGCAGCTTTGTTGAGCCATAGGCAGTGCCATGTCTCAACAGGGGGGATGGTACAGTTAGTGAATCAAGTGTTTACAACGTATGGATTTACAAACTACACAAAAAATTTTTGTGCAGCATGCCATGTTTGTAACAAGTATCATGCACAGGGGGCACTGAAGCCTAAGCAAGGGAGTTTCCCTACACCACCGTATCCGTTCCATACTATCTGTATGGATTTCATAGAACTAAACAAATGCAAAAATAAAAAGTACTGTCTTGTCATTATAGATATGTTTTCCAAATGGGTGGAAGCTTTTCCGACCAAAAATCCAGATGCAGCTACTGTTGCAAAAGTCCTTGTTAAAGAAATTATTCCTAGATTTGGCATACCGGAAAAGATCTATAGTGACAATGGCACACACTTTGTAAATCAAACCATACAACAATTGAGCCATTATTTTGGGATTTCTTTGAAAAACCATTGTGCATACCACCCCCAATCTGCAGGATTAGTAGACAGGCATAATGGAGTTCTGAAAGATAAGCTTAGGAAATTGATTAGTGAGACACAAAAGAACTGGGTGCACTGTCTGCCTCTGGCACTGTTGAGCATGAGAACTGTTCCAAATGCAAAAGGGTTAACTCCTTTTGAAATACTGTTTGGGAGGGCATATTATACACCTCGGTGGAAATCTCTCATGCCTGCAGAGCAGGAGGCTGACAGTTCACTTGCAGGGTATATGAGGCGATTTTTGTATAACAAACTTCTGCAGTTAAATTCTGTTTCAGATAAAGAACAAGCCAGACCATCGGAAGCAGCAGTAGTCCCAGGCACGTGGGTCTGGGTGAAAGTCGTGAAGAAAAGAAATTGGAGTTCTCCAAAGTGGGAAGGGCCGTACCAAGTGCTATTGTCAACACCCACTGCAGTCAAGATCACAGAGCGAGCGTCCTGGATTCATCTGACACACTGTAAATTGGTTAAGAACTTTGAACTGGACAAAAACCTTGTTACTGTTATACAACGAGAACAAAATGACCAGGTATAGAGTAAATAGGGATGCAGAACAACCTCAGAAAAATTGCATGATCATCCTGTTAGCTATACTGGTAACAATGATCTTTTTTGCTGTGGCCTTTCCTTTTTCCAGCCACACGAGTTGAACTGAACAAACGTGATGCATTACTCATAGACTGGCATCCAAACTTTAACACTTACCAAGCTATTAAATATGTGTATGCTGAGACTTTTAATGTTTCGAACTGCTGGATTTGCACAGCTATACCAACAGCATACGGGGGATTATTAATGACTGTTGTCCCCCTAGGAGTCAATGAGACCTGGGAAAACTTGATTTTTGATACTACACCTGTGAAATCACAAGACAAAATAGCATTGTACCTACCTGTTACACAAAAAGGAATTTATGTTTTTATAAAAATGACACTATTCAGGTGGGTTGGAGAAATTGCAATGTGACTGTTTCTTATAAATGTTATATTAAGGCTAATAAGGTAGAAGCTATCTGTGATACAAACTATGACTCATACTTTGAGAAAATGAAGAGAACTGTTAGTGAAATACGACATAATCCTGTTCTTTTGAAGCAACTTTCTATTATTGACAAGAAAATGTTTCATGCAGGGCAAGCATATATCAATACTAAAGTAGAGAATTGTTATTTTGTTTGTGGGAAAAAGGCATACAAATGGCTACCTGAGAATTGGTCCGGCAGTTGTTTTTTGGGTTACCTGGTTCCGGCCATACGACACACTGCAGCTTTGCCTCAAGGGAAAATTCGAAACGTCAGAGAGGTCAGCAGTAAACCTGGAAGTCCAATCAAGAGACCCGAGAATCCACTGGGATGAATCGAAGCAGGGTGGAGAAACCATAACTCCGTAAAAAACAAAGATAAACTGACACACATGGACTTGAGTGACACTATTATATCATGGGCAGGCATAGCCCCTGCATATGGCGCAGTGAAATCGATTTGGGAGCTGAGAAAACTGTCCAAACTTCTCGAAGTTATGAGCAATGCAACTTTTTCTGGTCTCGAATTAGTGACTGATGAACTAAATGCTATGAGAACTGTGGTGCTTCAAAACCGCATGGCTCATGACTTCACCCTAGCGGCGAGAGGTGGTACGTGCACTTTAATCAAAGAAGAATGCTGTTCATATATTCCTGACAACCAGCACGAGATAAACGACCATCTTGAGGTTATCCAGCAAGTGTCGACCATGACCAAACCAGGCCCAAACCCTCTGACGGACTTTTTCCAGAATTTGTTTGGGGGGTGGGGTTCCATCCTAATGAACATCCTGATTGCCATTTGTGTGGGATTACTCCTATTAGGAGCATGCATTTGTTGTGGTATTCCCTGCATGAAAAAGTTAATCAAAGATTTTATAGACATATCAGTTTCTGAGACTTTGTATCAAAGTACTGAAATTGAAGAGTTGTTGAAAACTGAAATGCTTTCATAAGTTTAAACTGAATGACTCTCTTAATTGCAAATCCGAAATGGAAGAGGTTAGGAGAAGAAGCAAACTGTTTATGCTTTTGAAAATAGAATAAAAAGTATTAACGGGGGGAAATGTTCGAGAAATATGTATTAATATGTATGTTTAGTGCTTATTAGAAGCTAAAAGAGTTAACATATTTCATTCTATTTTATGTACAGCTTAATTCTTTATAAAATTATAAGATGATTTTTCAAACCACAGTATGCTTTCTGAAACTGCAAGATGCACTCTGACCTAGTATTTGCTAGCACAGCAAAATTTATGTTTATGCCTTTTGGAAATGTACTGAGAAGCAGGTGATTATCTGCTAGGTCAGGAAAATGTATGAATAGAACAATACTGTTTTCTATAATATGATTGAATATGAACAATCAGCTCTGTTCGTGTTATGAGAACATGCACAGCTGTGGAAAAGAAGAGATACATGAAACAAAAGACTTATTGAAGAATCTGTACTTGCTTTGTGCTCGAATTAGCTATAGTACCTTGAATGGTAACATAACATAGTGGGAAGTTGTATCTAACCTGTGGTCACCAAGGCCACGTTGTTTTTCTTAGGAAGTTTTTCATAAAATTGATAGTGCAAGCAGAAAATCATGGACAAACAGCTGCTATGTAATGATGATGTTAAAACTTGTGATCTTTTACGTCAGCTTGGTAGGCAATGTCTTGTTAGAAAGTGTATAAAGATGAACTCGCTTCCTGATTTTAGTAAGACAAACTCTGTATTAGCACGTTTTTGTCTCCTTGCTGCAAGATTAAAGTGCCTTAACCTGAACCTACCCTGTATTGATCATTTTTGAAGTTTATTTTTCCTTTGACAAGAAGGGATTACAGGAGATGGCTAACTATACAGTGTTATTAGTATATACAGTTATATATGAATTGCTGTTATACATATATGTGCATTTGTTTTTTTGCAGAGTTTTTGCACTTTAAACTCCATTTAGGTGCAGTTGCTTTTACCACTGCAATTAACTGGTACCCTGAATCTAGATGCATCCAGGGTTGAACATTTGCTCCATATTGCTGTTTTGCACTTCAACTTGTAATATACTTGTGCTGTTTTTAAATCTGTGTATTATTTGCTGAGTTCTTGCACTATGACATTATTTTGCTGCCTGTGAGTTCATGCACTTCTGTTGGTTTGTCTTAACCTGATTATTTACTGTACTCTGGGTGAGCTCTTACAGTGTTTTAACATTAAGAAAATGTTATTTTGCACTCTACTGGCTGGAGATGGTAGTACAGTTTGAAACCACAAAGTTCTTTTTTATTGACCAGAGTGCTAGTTTGTTGCTTTGGGAATATTTATGCCTGTATAAGCTTGGTTCATTATCTCAGCCATTGATTGCTGAAGCTTTCTGCTGAATCCTGATCCATCCACTGCTAGATAAGTACTCTTTACAGTGCTGAATTGCACTCAATCTCAATATATAACAGTTTGTTATACTTCTGCATTATTTGCAGAAATGTTACACTTTAAACTGAATTTTATTGCTGTTGCTTTAACCACTGCATTTGGTGTACTGAATCCAGATCTATCCAGAGCTTAATATTTGCCCCATGTTGCTGTTTTACACTTTATTCTGTATTATACTTTTGCTGATTTGGAACATTTTGATGTTTTGCTAATTTGGTGCATTTTGGAATATTTTCTGCTTAAAACCTGAGCTTTGGCTGGCTAAGATCTAGCTGTATTCAACTGGACGTATAAGAGAATTTACGTACCTTGCATCTGCACTTTTCTCAAATAATACAGCATTTTAATTGATTTATTTGTGTTGCATTGAATATTAACTGAACTGGAAGTTTTGACTGTTTTTTCAGTTAGTGCTTGCTAGATTTTATTGCCTGTTAGAATTCCTGCATAGACAGTGATTGCAGTTGGTGGTAGTCTCATTCATTGATATTCTTTTACTGCCTATTTAAGTGGTACATTTTGGAATATTTTCTGCTTAAAACCTGAGCTTTGGCCAGCTAAGATCTAGCTGTATTCAACTAGATGTATAAGAGAATTTAAGTACCTTTTATCTGCACTTTTTTCAAATAATACAACATTTTAAATTGATTTATTTGTGTTGCATTGAATATTAACTGAACGGGAAGTTTTGACTCTGTTTTTTCAGTTAGTTCACCACCCACCCTTCCTGGTTTTGTTTTGGTGTTAATCTTGGTGGCTTTGAAACTGCCTGTGCCTCTTGTAAATTTTTGTTTGGATGCTTCTTTTGGGCCCATTTCATTTGCTCACTCAACTGAGTTCAGTGATATCATATTCTGATTTCAGGCACTCCTACTGTGTACAAAGAGAGCATCTGGGAAAGGAAAAAAAAAAGCTTGTTTCCTGCCTTTCCTGTAACTGGCCTAGACTGTTTGTAGGCTTCTGAGCCCCCAAGCCTTTCTGTGTTGGAGGGAAGCCTTCTAGCTTAATTTTATTTCTTAGAACTACCCAGTTTTCTGGTTTCAGCACTCAAATCTGTCTCTTTGAACTCAGCACTTGTTCAGAACTCGTTGTAAGCACTAAATAAGCAACAAATTACTACAGCACTCCACTTTCCTCACTTGTCTAGAGGAAAACAGTTTCTAGTACTTTAAGCACCTATCCAGGCATGTCTAAGGGTCAGCTCCCGGTGATTTCTCCTGTCTACCTGATGAATCTGGGCATCTTGGGGCAGTGCAGCAATTGCCTCATGTACACAGACAACCCTCTCCTCCTACCACCCAACACTACAACCTATGAGAGATGCACTAATTTAGCCAAACTGGAAGCAAAGCTCTCTTCACCCAAGACTGGACTAGACAGTCAAGAGGAGAAGGTAAACACTTGCACCACACCACACTCATCACATAGTCCCTCAAAACCTACACCACCCAAACACACACACAGAAACATAAAACACACACCTACATTCATGGAGGCTCTCAATAAAAACCTGTCCAAGCATCAGGGACATCCAAAGCAGTAATGCAAGCAAACTCCACCCCCCAACACAACCCAAATGACACATATCCCACAAACTCGGTGTGCCACTCAACCACAGTGCATAAGGCATAACAACGTACCCAACTCTCTAGTCATAGGTGACTCTATAGTCAGGCACACTGATGTTCCACTCACCAGGCTAAACAAGGAGAAAGTTACTGTCAGCTTCCTGTCAGGTGCCAGGATCCACCACATAATGCATGCACTCAGGTCACTCCACAACAAGTACAAATATGACACGGTCATTGTCCATGTTGGTGTGAATGACCTGAGACGTACCTCCATGGACTACATGAAAAGAGACATGGAGGAGCTCTTCGATCTTGTAGCCCAGGCAGGTATGACCCTAGCCCTGAGTAGTATCCTGCCATCACCCAGAATAATACCACAGTACAAGGACAAAATGATTGACTTCAACAATTGGCTAAGCTTCTGGTGTCATTCTAAGGGGATCCAGTATTTGTCTGCCTGGGAAGACATGATCGACTGACCATGATGCTTTGCCAGAGATGGCCTGCACCTGTCACCCTTGGGATTCTGGATACTGACTAAGGCTATTGCCACCCCTATAGTGCCTTTTTTAGGCAATGTTCAAATGACAAATTCACCACCGTAACAGGTACAAGCAAGCAAAATCTGAGGGTAATGCTACTCAATGCTAGAAGTCTAAACCTCAAAATGCACTCACTCGAGGCACTACTTAAAATGGAGAACCTCAACATCTGTGCAGTGACAGAGATCTGATTCAAAGCTACAGAGAGCACCCCTGCGCTACCAGGTTATAATTCATACCACACCTTTCGGCCACCTAACCTGGAATGAAGCACTAAAGTTGGAGCGTTTCCATATTCATTAAAGATATCCACACCTTCAGGCTAGTTGCACAGCATAATGCATCTGAGATCATCCAAGTGCAACTAACTCTGGGCAAGACCGCAATCCAAATTACAGCTTGCTACAGACACCCCCAGCATGCCCCAGGATTCCAACTCCTCATTTCTTGATAGACTGGAAAGTATTAGGTACAACCCAACACCCTAATACTGGGCATTTCAACTACCCCACCATTAACTGGGAAAACTACTCATGTACCAACTCTTTTGCTCAACATTTTCTGGAATTCATAAATTCCAATGCCTTGGATCAACTTATTCACACCCCTACCAGGGGCAGCAATATCCTAGACCTGGTCATTACCAACATGGGCAACAAGTGTTCCACACCAGAGGTCAATTCCTCATTGGTCAGATCTGACCACAAGCTAATCACCCTAGACATCCACATTCTGCCCCACCCCCAATTAGGGAAACCACAGTAAAAAACTTCTCCAAAGCCAACTTCACACTTCTTAAGACAGAAGTGGCAAACTTCATGACACCCATGCAGATGGACAATAGAGGTACGACTGCTGAATCCTACACAAATGCACTTTATAAGCACTTACACGAGTGCATGGATCATGCTATCCCTAATAGAACCAAGATGCTATCCTCCAAAAAAAGGAAGCCAATCTGGTGGTCCTCTGTCATAAACAAACTCTACAACAGAAGAAAGAAACTGTTGCAAAAAAGAGTAAAATCCCATGACTGGAAAAACTCCATGGTCAACCTCAGTAAGAAGCTGAGATCCCTCATAAAATCCTCCAAAGCTAATTACGAAAACAAAATTGCCACTGACTCTAAAAACAACCACAAAGCATTCTATAGCTATGTGAAGAATCTCAATGGTAACACTCAGATCTGCTCTGAGTTACAGCACAATGGCACTAAATATACAGAACCAACTGATAATGGAACATCCTGGCAGATAGGTTCATTGCTAACTTTACCCCCCTCTCACCCCTAGAGGGCCTATCTTTATACCGGAAGAATGCAAAGTTCCTGTAATCATGGCTGCACAGGTAAAAAACCCACTCTACAAAGCCAAGAACACAGCATCCATGGGACCTGACAATAGCCCAGGCTGCGTTCTACACAAACTACAGAATGAACTGGCACCCTACCTAAGTACCATGTTCAATCATAGCCTTACCTCAAGCTTTGTGCCCACTGAATGGCACACCATGATGGTTATCCCACTCCACAAAGGAGGAGCCACGACAGACCCCGGGAACTACTGCCCCATTAGCCTGAAGAGCCTGGTCTGCAAGGCCATGGAACATATCATCATGGAACTCATAAACAAAGACATTGGTAATCTCCAAACTCTGGACCCTACCCAGTTCGGGTTTGTAGAAGGCAGATCATGTCTCCTAAACCTGACTGACTTTTCTGAAGCAGTCACCAAAGCCATAGATGAGGGTAAGGTGGTTCACACAGCTTATCTAGATCTCGCCAAGGCTTTTGACACTATCCCCCACTCTGTAATTATAGATAAGCTCAATAAACTAGGTATAGATCACTATGTCACAAGATGGGTTGCCAACTGGCTCACGGGCAGAACCCATACTGTGAAAGTAGCAAACTCCAAATCTGACTTCAGACCTGTGACAAGTGGAGTACCACAGGGTTCAGTCCTGGGTCCACTCCTGTTTGGTATCTACTTCTCTGTAGTACAGGCTAACACAGAAGGTCTTTGGCTAACAAAGTCTGCAGATGACTGCAAACTAGGAGCCATAATTAAAACTCCTAACGATGTGGACATACTACAAAAGGGCCTCACTGAGACAGATGCCTGGTGTCAAAGCCATGGCCTGAAGCTCAATGCCAAAAAGTGTATTGTCATCTCCTTTGGTAAAAACTCTGTATCCATGAACTACCACATAAGTGGCAGTCTACTTAACACCAAAAGTGTGATAAGAGACCTTGGAGCACAGGTAGACAGTAGTCTCTCCTTTAATTATCACATCGCCACAGTGGTCAGGAAATCCTTCTATGTGGCTCACCTCATCACAAAAGGTTTCTCATCCAGAAAAAAATAGGTCATTGTTCCCCTCTACTCATCACTCATTAGACCCATTATAGAGTATAATGCCCCTTTTGGTATGTACCTCACAAGACATCTACAACAACTGGAAAGGCCACAGAAATACCTCACAAAGAGGATTACTGGCCTTAAACAGTTGCCCTATGCAGACCGTCTAAAAAAACTCCAGCTTTACTCCATCGCATATCGCCTACTCAGTGGCGATCTCTGCCTAACATACAAAGCTATGTCAAACCCAGAGCTGTTGGACATGCTCCACTTAAAGAAATCCCAATCCCTTCAAGCTACATGCTCTAGAGACCTAAACCTTGTCACCACAATAAACAGAACATGCTGGAGGGATAGATTCCTGTCCCAGAGACTTCCCATATTCTGGAACAGACTACCTATCTATGTCAAACAGAGCTCCTCATTAGCACTCTTCAAGAAAAGTCTTGATGACTGGATGGGAAATAGGAAATTCACCCCAGGGATCACTTCTGTGTCTCTGCTCGACAGGGGCATGGGAAAATAATTTTCTTGGGTGGTGAAAACCAGGGTACCGTTTTGGCTAGGCTTATATAGGCCCTAGGGCTAATAGCCTAGTACCTACCTATGAACCTATGAACCTGATTTTAAATCTGTGCATTATTTGCTGAGTTCTTTCACTCTGATCTATTTATAACTGTTTTGGTTTGCTGCATGTGAGTTTCTGCACTTATTATTGGTTTACAGTGATAGAAGGGAGTAACCAGGCCTCTTCTTAGTTGAGAATCACTGTTATAGACCCCAAAATAAGTGTTTGTGATTGTCCTGGAGCTATTTTACTTATTTTGAGGCATTCTGTACCTGTATAAATGTGTCATATTTGCCAGATGTTGCTAATCACATAGCAATGGTTAATAGTGTCCTGTACAGACCAGGTACCTAGAATTAAAATTCCCATATAAAGCTACCTCTGAATTTCTTCACTAATTAGTTGCACAAAGAGTAATTAGTTTGTGTATTGAGGAACACCCCACATGCTTAGTCTTAGATAATCTTGATTGTGGTCTATACTCTTACAGCAACCAGGCTAGCTAGCTGTAAACTCCTCTTGAATCACACCCTACGGAACTTAGTCACAAAATTAATAACTAAAGATCAAAAACCTACTACAGCAAACTCCAATCCATGTACTCAACCAATCCAAAAAAAAATTGGAATGCCATTTCCTCCATTGTTCACCCTGGCAATAAAAGCAACACATGCCCAGGCCCTACTCTTACCAGCCTAGAAACTGCCACTAAATTCAACTCATTCTTTATAGATTGCATAGCAAAACTATCCTCCTCCTTCCTTGACCTCCCTCCTGTCCCCGTCCCCCTACCAGCCAACCTCCTCCTACCGCCCCGTTCAACCTAAAACCTGTCCCCACAAACACAACAAAAAGGCTTCTCCTCAAGCTCAAACCCTGTCGTAGCACACCAGACAATCTACCGCCCACCTTCCTCAAGCAAACTATAGCCTATCCCATATCTATTCTCATAAATAGATCAATAGAGGAATTATACGTCCCAACCATCTGGTGCCACGCATACATCATCCCACTACATAAAGGTGGTAAAAACATCGACGCAACCAATTTTAGACCCACAGCCATACTTTCCCCTCTCTCAAAAATACTAGAAAAAACTATCCGTGCACAAATCATGCAATATCTAACCCTAAACAAACTCCTCTCCCATACCCAACACGGTTTTCGCCCCGGCCACAGTACCATGACTGCCCTCCTTTCCTTTCTACAGACCATCAACCTTGCACGCAATAAGAGGAAATATGTATCATAACTTTTTTAGACCTCTCAAAGGCATTCAACACCATCTTCCACTCCTTATTCCTATCCCAGCTCTCATCCTTACATCTCTCTCCCTCCACCCTAGCCTGGTTCACCAGCTACCTATCCAATCAACAACAAGCTGTCCAATGGAAAGAATCTACCTCTCCTTTCCTACCTACAGCCACTGGCATTCCTCAAGGTTCAGTACCAGGCCCTCTACTCTTTAACATATTTATCAACAACTTCTACCTCTCCATCCCTGAAGCCTCTGTTATCTAGTATGCAGATGAGTCCACCATCATCTGCTCAGCCTCCTGTCCCTCCAAACTGCTACTAAAAACCCAGCTTGACTTTTCCAAAACAGAATCCTGGATGAAATCCAATCACCTTGCCCTAAATGCTAGCAAAACAAAACTAATGATTTTTACCCCGACTAGAAACTCCACTTTTGACAGAAACCTATTCTGCATTACAAGCCAAAATAAAACCCCATTGGAAATAGTTCCCACTACCACACTGCTAGGCATCATCATTGATGAAAACCTAAAGTTTGACTCCCACATATACTCAGCTATTAAGAAAATCCATCAAAAAATCGGTCTCCTCTACAGACACAACCATTATCTCAGCCCCTCCACCCGTTAAACACTTGCAACTACCTTCCTTCTCCCGTCTCTCATGTATGGTGCTCCCCTATTTATCAACATCCAACTAGGCCTACATTCCAAACTCAAATCCTGCTACCACAAAATTAGCAAATTTGCAACAAACACCAAAAATTCATCTCATCACTGCCAGTCTCTACACACCCTCAAATGGCTAGAACTCCCAAACTACCTCACATATCTGCATCTTACCATTACCCACAAGTCATCTTCAAACCAGCAGACTGTCCATCCCTGGCCACAGCCCTAATCCCCTACACACCCTCCCGCTCCCTAAGATCCGAGAGCCAAAATCTATGAGTACACAAACCCTCTCATCCCCCTGGCCAGCTACTACTAGCCGGCACCATAGCTAAACTATGCAACTCTCTCCCCTTTCCACTACACAACATGTCTAAACACAACAACTTCAAGACCCACCTGCTACCACACCTGTCCTCCAAATGGAAATGCCCTTCTCATGCTCCTACCTAAGCACCCCCTAACTCTATACTCTGTGAATGTTCTAAACATTTTTTTTTCTTTTTTTCACAGAATACTCAAAAGATACATTACTACCTAATGTGTATTTTCTTTTCCAGAATTGTTTTAAATGTGTATATATTGATTACATATCCACTAGGTAACCTCCCTTTCTTTTGCAATGAATGTTACACTAAAGCCTACAGCTTACTATAATGTTTTTATACTGAATACGTCTGTAAATATGTAACCTCTCTTATTATTCTTCATTTTCTTTTGCAATGAATGTTACACATGAAAGCCTATGGCTTAGTATAATGTTACTTTAATGTCTCTGACTCTGAATTTTGTCTATTATGTAACCTATCTTTCACTATTAATGTAGCTTCTTGTGGAGCTTTTCTCGCTGGGCCTCCACTGTAAACAGGTTTCTATGACCCAGTGGACTCTCCCGGTCAACAAATGATAATAATAATAATAGTAATAATAATAATAATTTCCCAAATTAGGTCAGCTATGCATCTGGAATTGACTGTAAAAAACAGCCACAGAGAAACAAACATTCAGCTAAGGGCAGAAATCTTTCACAATCTTATTTTGTAGAGGAGATCACATCAGAGTAATATGCAACAATGACTGCATAGTGGATGCTGAAGATCAGGCAGTTCTGAACATCACTCCAAATAACGCAAACTACACTCAGCTGGCAGATGGCAACCCCTTTGTAGTTTCTGAGGTTGTAAAGAATGTATTACAAAAATATGTCACTAAAATGCAATATTTTAAAGCTGCTATATTCTACAATTTAGACCTGGTAATGCATTAATTAATTCTTTAGTGCAATGAATAAGGCAAAATAATTAAAGCCATAGAGATGTTGCTGCTGTAGACAGCCCACAAAACATATAAAACTCAGAAATATTACTGCACAGGGCAGACATCTTCAGTGTGACAGAAATAATGGTCACTGTAAATGTATTCCATTTCCAACTTTCTTTCACACAAACTGTAGCTACAGAAAAGTAATCCAACTCACTTAAAAAAAAAAAAAACTCTCTGGCTCCCCACTTAAGCACCATGTTCAATAATAGCCTCACATCAGGCTTTGTGCCAACTGAATGGCGCACAGCAACAGTTATCCCACTCCACAAAGGGGGAGCCACCACTGATCCCAGGAACTATCGACCTATTAGCCTGATGAGCCTGGTCTGCAAGGCCATGGAACGTATCATCATGGAACTCATAAACAAAGACATTGGTAACCTCCAAACTCTGGATCCCACCCAGTTCAGGTTTGTGAAAGGCAGATCATGCCTCCTGAACCTGATCGACTTTTTTGAGGCAGTCACCAAAGCAGTAGATGAGGGTAAGGTGGTTCACACAGTCTATCTTGACCTTGCCAAGGCTTTCGGCACCATCCCTCATTCTGAAATTATAGCTAAACTCACTAAACTAGGTATAAATCCCTACGTCACAAGATGGGTTGTCAACTGGCTCACTGACAGAACCCACACTGTAAAAGTTGCAGACTCCAAATCTGACCTCAAAGCAGTGACAAGTGGAGTACCACAAGGTTCCATCCTGGGACCTCTCCTGTTTGGTATTTACTTCTCTGAAGTACAGGTTAACACAGAAGGCCTCTGGCTAACGAAGTTCACAGATGACTGCAAACTAGGAGCCACAGTCAAGTCCCCAAATGATGTGGACATCCTACAGAAGGGCCTCACTGAGACAGATGCCTGGTGTCAGAGCCATGGCCTCAAGCTTAATGCCAAAAAGTGCAGTGTCATCCCCTTTGGCAAAAACTCTGTACCCATGAACTACCACATAGGCAGCAATCTACTTAACACCGAATGTGTGATAAGAGACCTTGGGACCCAGGTGAACAGTAGTCTCTCCTTTGATAGTCACATCGCCACAGTAGTCAGGAAGTCCTTCTATGTGGCACACCTCATCATAAAAGGGTTCCCATCCAGGAAAAAAAGAGGTCATTGTTCCCCTCTACCCGACACTCATTAGACCTATTATAGAGTACAACGCCCCTTTTGGAATGTACCTCACAAGACATCTGCAGCAGCTGGAAAGGCCACAGAAGTACCTCACAAAGAGGATTACTGGCCTCAAACAAATGCCCTACACTGACCGCCTCAAATAACTCCAGCTTTACTCCATAGCATATCGCCTACTCCGAGGTGATCTCTGCCTAACATATAAAGCTATGTCAAACCCAGAGCTGTTGGACATACTACACCTAAAGAAATCCCAATCCCTCCAAGCTACACGCTCTAGGGACCTAAACCTTGTCACCACAATAAACAGGATATGCTGGAGGGATAGATTCCTGTCCCAGAGACTTCCCATACTCTGGAAGAGGCTACCCATCAATATCAAGCAAAGTTCTTCATTAGCACTCTTCAAGAAAAATCTTGATGAGTGGATGGGAAATAGGAAATACACCCCAGGGATCACTTCTGTGTCTCTGCTCAACAGTGGCACAGGAAAATAACTTGCTTGGGTGGCGTAAGCCAGGGAATCTTGTTGGCTAGGCTTACGTAGGCCCTTGGGCTGATAGCCTAGTACCTACCTATGAACTTATGAACCTATTCAGTCCTGCAAAGCCAGAGTAATGACCATATGACAGCAATTTCATTTATAGACGGGCCCCATACCCAGTAATTGCAATTGCTGTTTTGTCAATGTCTTACAGGTCCAACTGTAAGAAAAAAAAAAACAAATAAAATAAAGGCCACAGACACAATATATTTCAAATTCCATTATACACCAACAGCTGCTAGCCTGACTTATAAGTTATATCTGGTTGCCTGCCAGGAATAATTTATACACATTTTAGATGTCCTCCTGTGATAACAGATACAAAAGTAACATCCACATGAAATATTTCAAAGTCTGATTTACAAAAACATAGTTGCTAACCAGCCCCCACAACCTACCAAAAATAATTTCTACATATCTCTGATATTTCCGTTATTAGTAATACCTGCAATGAATGTGGTTACTTGGTCATATGTAGCAGGTATGAACAGGAGGACTCTTGTCTTCACTATCTCCTATCACCAGTTGAGTCCCTCAATCTCTGTCTTGAGATCACTCCTTTTTGGCATATTTTTCTCTGATGTCAAAGCTGAATACAATGCCTGGCTCACTAAATAAGCAGATAACTGCAAATTTGGGAGTATTCAAGCTACAAATACTATGTCCCTTCAAACATTCAACATTACCCATGATTGTTCTATTAGAAATAACCTTTCCTTCAATGTCAAAAAAGAAGTATTCTAAGTTCAAATATGGATTAAGATGGAGTAAGAGTATTTCTATAATTTTCATCTGCATGCAAGTTTTAAGCCAAAGACATGGATTCTGATGCTTTTTAGAGGAGGGAGTTCACTGTATCTTCACATGAGATGCAGAGATTCTGCAGCTGTTGCTTTCTCCATGTTAAATGAATTCTCCTGTAGAATGTAAGCCTCCATCAGCTTCAGGAATTCAAACTTTTGCTCTTATTAATACTCTACAATAAAAATCATATTGCTTACAGATAACTCATTTATTGGTGGTGTACATAATAAGTTCTTATAAGTGCAGGAAAATTATAGTAAATGCAATTCAATAAACTGTGGTTCCATTTTCAGTTAAGGATCAGCTACATGGTCCAGCTAAAGGTTTTGTCAGAATTCGAGGAAAGGGAAAAACTTGGCTTTGCTAAGAAAACAAAAAGAAAACAAGTACTTCCTTTTTCAGATGTTTAGCAACACAAGAGCAGATAATAAAAGTGAGGGATCAGCTGGATGAAGTGGGGACCTCTGCCTACCCAACAAAAACACTCTTCCTGTTTGTTGCAGTAGACTAGCTAACTCTCTCTTCATTTTCAGCAAACCACATCATCATCAATCCTTGCTTTTCCCATTTCTTTATGGGATTGAAGTGCTGCATCAATGGTTTCTCCATCTTTTGATTCAATTCAACTCTCAGAGCTTCTTCAACAGTCATGCTTGACTTTTATACGATCCATGCATATCTTTGCTGGATGTCCTCATTTACTCTTATGTTTTTCCTCTCTGTCCAAAATCTTCTTCACCAGACTGTCTTCTGCTTTCCTGCATATGTTCCAGAACCACCATAATCTATTCTCTTTGGCCTTCTCTGCAATTGGGCGTCTCCTCTACTATCCTACCAGCCATCTCAGGAACTTCATCTCCATCACCTCTAACTTCGTAGTTATTCTGCCTTCCCTGCCCAGGTTTCTGTACCTTAGAACAGTACTGACCAGAGCACTATTTTGTACACCTTACTTTTCAGCTTCTTTGGCAGTCTTCTGACATACACTACCCCTGAAAATCTATACCAGTTGACTGGAGCCCTCTGATTTTAGTCTGGCCTCCCCATTCACACTTCTCTTCTTCTCAAACACCCTTTCCTGGTGCTTGAAACTGTTGACTTGTTCTACTATTTTCCCTTCTAAAGTCTCTGCTTCTTCTGATTTCACCATTTGCTGCCATTACAACTGTCAAATATGCACTCATTTTAATTCCACATGTCTTCAGTTTTGCATTCCATTCCCCTATCATTTACTGAAGTTCTTGTTCAGAGTCTGCCTGCAATGTCACATCATCTGGATACAGCAACTTTATTGAGCTGTCCTGTCTGACCCATTTGCTAATGCAGCCCATCTCCAGTATGAAAAGCAGTGGGCTCAGAGCTGAACCCTGTTGAAAACCCACTCCCACTGGGAACCCCTCTGTGAGTCCAAACACTGTTCGTACTTGTATCAGTGGGTCCTCGTACATATCTTGCACTACTTCAACCAGTATTTCTGGGACTTCAAACTACTGCAGAACTGCCCAAATCAGCTTTCGTGTGACCTTGTCGTGCTTTCTACAAGTCTAGGAATGCTCAGTTAAACTCTTTACTCATCTCTAGTTTATTCTCAATTACATGTCTCACTGAAAACATTGCAGCATCCTGATCTGAATCTAAACTGCTGGTCCCCATCTTTCTTTCTGCTATTCTGCAAATTCATTTATTATTCATTCTCTTGAGATCTTACATGCAGTGTGACAGGAGTTTGATGCCTCTATACTGCCACACTTGTGAATGTCCCCTTTGTTCTTGTACACTGGCACTAGTATGCTTATTCTCCAGTCATGTAGGATATGCCTTTCTTTCCATACTGCTATGAGTACCCTTATGAGCCAGTTCTCCCATATCTCATTCAATATCTTGATGTTATCTGCTGTGACCTCATCTGACCCTGCTGTTTTCCCTTATTTCATTTTCCTTAGTGCTGTTCTTACTTCTTCTATGGCGGGCTCCTCTTCTTCTTTCATCTTAAGCTGGTTCTGAGGCAGTACAGCTTATGTTGGGTTTTCTATCTACCTCTGATGTCTTGTGGACAGGTGAGGAGTTTGTTGCTGGCGTCCTATCTGCTTTATCTTTATTATGTCTTTGCCTTGTGACCTGATAGAGTTTCTTTGTGCCATCTACTGAGTCACTTTCCAGAAGTTGGTAAAGTGTCTTTGAGTTTTGTTCTTCATTATTGCAACTGCTTTCTTACTCTCTTTGTTAGCCAGCCAGTATCATGGTCTGTCTTTTCTATCTCCCACTTTTGCCTGCACTCCTGCTTTCTTTTCAAGAAGATTTCTGCATTCCACCACCAACTTTCCTTATGCAACTTATTTCCATACTTGGGCCACTGCTCTAATATCCTACCACTTGGCCGAACATCTCTTCTGTAGACTCACACATGCTGTTTTGAGGTTCTGCCATTCTTCTTCAACTCCACCTATTTCTTTTACTTCCTGAAATGCTAGAACCTTGAGTATTTCTTTGAACTATTGTGGTTTATCTCCAGTCAGCTTCCACATCATCAGCCTAGTGTACATTAACCTTACAGCCTTCTCTGACTATTGCTTGCAGCTAACTGTAGCAACCAGGAGTTTATGGTGTGGACTGACTGTTTCACTGGGGGTGATTTTGCAATTGGTGATTCTACCCAAGAGACCTTTCCTTACTAAGAGGATGCCTACCTGAGTTGCATGTTGACCACTCTTATATGTGATCTTGTGACCTTCTCGCTTGCTGAAACGTGTTGTCCACCATCACACCATTTGTCAAACAAGTCTAGAATAGCCTCTTCTTTATTCTTCTCTTTCTTTATTCTTGTTGCCCCACTCATTTGGACCTGGGCAGTCCTCATATCCTGTTCTGTCTGTCCCAATATGAACATTCAGATTTATCCATTATCAACACCAATACATTTTGTCCTGCTTTATCTAGTAGGTGCTGCAACTGCTTTCTGAATGCAGTCTTTTCTACATTATCACAACAATGCTATATGGCATGGGCTGAGAGTATGAATAATGCCCAACCCTTAGTGGAATCTGATTTCCCTGGGTGTCATTAATTCTGGTGACATCTCTCACTGTCTTTAGAAGTCGCTCCATCACCACAGTTCCCACACCATTTCTAGTTTGTCCTTCCCTTGAGTAGTAGACTCTGGATCCCAAGCCCTGTGGCTTTGCTGCACTGCCCTTTCATCATGTATACTGGATACAGAGGATGTCCAGTCTACTTCTTGCCATCATGTCATCCACTTCCAAGCTCCATCCTGTCAGTGAACCTACTGGCAGATTGATTGTTTGTTTATCTCCAGCTATTGCTCAACAGAGCTATCCCAAGTAACCTAACTTGGGCAACTGGACACTGGACAGCCTGTAGCTTATTGACTGTAGCTCATTGACTGAAGGCTGCTGGGATTTATGGTGGGTACACATTGGTCAGTAGGGACACATAAGATCCCAGGGGTAGGTCAGAGTACGCCATGACCTCGACCCACTTATCTCAGCAAATACCCAGGACCATTTATGACAGCATTAGTCAACACAACATAAGAATCTTTACACCATCGAGTGACTAGCCCAGACTGGTCTGTGATCTGTATTCTTCTGTCTAGTGGATAGTGCACACTACAGTTGGTGCCCAAAGTGGTTGGTCTACACAACACTTACCTGCCAACAACTCCATTCTTGAATGAGTTTGAGGTGAAAACACTCAGCATGTTTTCGGGAGGTGGGAGGAACCTCACAAAGACATATGGAGAACATGCAAACTGCATACTGGCATTAGCCAAAAGTCAAGAATGAGCCTTGTACCTTGTGCATTGAAGGCAAAGACCTTAGTCATTATGCCAGTTGTGTCTCCTGTGCAGTTTGAAGTTTTGAAACTTTAAGCTTATAAAGTTGATTCATGTATATATGTTTCTTTCTCTCTACATTTTGTGGAGCTTTCCTCCCCAGGCCTCTGGTGAAAAGGAGGTTTTCCACACAGATGGACTTTCCTGGTCAACAAAAGCAATCAATAAATAAAGCAAAATAAAATAAAATCACTAATAGAATGGGTTCTGCTAGGATATAGTGAATTTCTTGATGATTACTGAATGAAACAGATATATTTTCTAAACTGGTGACTGTATTACTTTCAGTTTGTGGCCACACTTACTGTTATCACTCTTGGTTCACAGAGGTGTACTCTTCTTTTTGTTAATGTCTGTACGGGTAAAGTGTTTTGTTTAGAATGACGGGGAAGAAGTTGGTGAATGGTACGGATCAGTTTCAAAATTAGCTATGTATGTAAAATTGGGAATGAGCACTGTAATGATCTTCTCAGAAGCTGTGCCATACACTGTTACACACACAAAAAAATTGGTCTTGGGGAAAAGGAGTGAAATTTGCTGCATTGCTTCAGTTCTTTTTTATGTGTTTTTTATTAATTTATTTATTTATGAAGAAAATGTAGTACAAAATTATATAGTGTAGTTTGCAAGGGAACAAAAGCTTACTCCTGAAAATAGATGTAGGGTAACAAAAAGAGTATGAAATGATGATAGTGCGGAGAGTCCAAAGTGCCACAAGTTACACACACTGACTTTAAACATGTAAACTAAAAACATGACTACATCATGATGAAGCCTTAATGAAAGATGTTGTAAGACAAAAGCCCTTAACCAGATTTTTATTTTGATTTTTAACTATTAAAATGATAATTTCTTACATTTTGAGACTTGCTTTAGTGACTTGGATGTTTTTTTTATACTGCTGGGAGTAGATCACAGAGACAGACAGTGATGTGCACATGGGAGTCATATATGAAGTATACAACATTATTGTGTGAAAGGCATACGCACATGCATGTGTGTGTATTTATGCTACATTTACAGCTGTACACTCTATCACTGTTAACCTAATATGACATCACACTGGGGGCACAATTTCAGAAAAATATGTTTCAGAATGCCAACAGAATCTCTAGCTTGACAGCTTCAGTTAGGAAATAATACTAATATGGTCATATTCATATTAAAGTGTTATCATAGGTTAATACTTATTACCTTTTAGAATATGAGACTTGTCTTTAGTCTAGTCTTTGTCCACTCATATAGTGGATATAAAAAGTGTACACACTCCTGTTAAAATGCCAGGTTTTTGTTATATAAGAAAATGAGACCACAATAAATAATTTCAAAACTTTTCCCACCTTTAATGTGACCTATACCTGTACAGTTCAATTGAAAAACAAAGAAATATGTTAAGGAAACAATATAAAAAAATAGACAAACGTACAATAAGCTGGTTGCATAAGTGTGTGTACACTTAAACTAATAATTTGTTGAAGCACCTTTTGATTTAATTACAACATTCAGTCTTCTTGGGTAGGAGTTTATCAGCATGGCACATCTTGACTTGGCAATATTTGCCAACTCTTCCTTGCAAAAGCACTCCAAATCTGTCAGATTGCGAGGACATCTCTTGTGGACAGCCCTCTTCAGGTCACTCCATAGATTTTCTATTGGATTTAGGTCTGGGATCTGGCTGAGCTATTCCAAAACTTTAATTTCCTTCTGCTGAAGCCATTCTTTTGTTGATTTGGATGTATGCTTGGGGTCATTGATGTGAAGGTTTTGGGCCAAAAGTGACAGGTATTTGGAACTGTTCATAATTCCCTCCACCTTGACTAAAGCCCCAGTTCCAGCTGAAGAAAAGCAACCGCAAAGCATGATACTGATACCACCATGCTTCACTGCAGGGATGGTGTTCTTTTGGTGATGTGAAGTGTTGTTTTTGCGCCAAACGTACCTTTTGGAATTGTGGCCAAAAGGTTCAACCTTGGTCTCATCAGACCATAACACATTTTCCCACATGCTTTTGGGAGACGATGTATTGTTTTGCAAATTTTAGCCAGGCCTGGATGTTTTTCTGTGTAAGAAAAGGCTTCTGTCTTGCAACCCTACCCCATAGTCCAGACATATGGAGAATATGGGAGATTGTTGTCACATGTAGTACACAACCAGTACTTGCCAGAAATTCCTGCAGCTCCTTCAGTGTTGCTGTAGGTATATTGGCAGCCTCCCTGACCAATTTCCATTTTGTCTTTTCATCAATTTTGGAGGGACATACAGTTCTTTGCAACATCATAGTTGTCCCATATTTTCTCCACTTTTTGATGACTACCTTCACTGTGTTCCATGGTATATCCAATGTGTGGAAATTTTCTTTGTACCTTTCTCCTGAATGATACCTTTCAACCATGAGATCCCTTTGATGCTTTGTAAGCTCTCTGTGAACCATGGCTTTTGCTGTAGCAGACAATTGAGAAATGTCAGGAAAATCCTACTAGGACAGCTGAACTTTATTTGGGGTTAATCAGAATCTCTTTAATTGATGGCAGGTGTGTACCCAAGAAGAATGAATGCTGTAATTAAATCAAAAGGTGCTTCAACAAAGTATTAGATTAGGGGTGTGCACACTTATGCAACCAGCTTATTGTATGTTTTTTATTTTTTATATTTTTCCCCCAATGGATTTGTTTGTTTTTCAATTGAATTCTACAGGTTATAGGTCACATTAAAGGTGGGAAAAGTTTTGGAATTATTTATTGTGGTCTCATTTTTTTATATCACAAAAACCTGGCATTTTAACAGGGGTGTGCACACTTTTTATATCCACGGTATCTACAGTTTTGCACAGCAGACTAACCAAAACAGCTTATATATATATACATATATATATATATATATATATATATATATATATATATATATAGACAGTTATGAAGATAAAAGGCACTCTGAGTGAATATAACAGAAATATTATGTATCACGATGAAATCCACAGAGTACAAGTACATATCATGTTACAATATTTAACAAAGGTGAATAACAAGAGAATATATTTTGAAAACAGAAAGTGGACAACTCATGCAAGCTAGAAATATTTTTTTAACAGACAGGGCTATAGATAACTGGAATAACCTTTGTGACGTATGGTAGTGAGCAGTGAGCTGTTATTCAGCCAGCGGTGTTAAACTGTATGAAGCACGCTTTGATTGACAGATATCTATGAAGGGGGACTCTCCAGTCCCGAGAGGTAAAGCAACCCCAGCAATGATTACATAAACAGGGGTTCATAAAAGGTGTAGTTAGGAAGTTTGGAACCTTAAACTACTTAGAAATATACACTACCTTTCAAAATAATGTCTGCCTGAGAATAGCCATGTCTTTAATACCAGATAGTGCAAGCATCTGGACAGCATGCCTTTTCAACACTGCTAATTCTAGTACATAAAAATAGGAAGGGAAAACTCTGACCCTTCTCTGAGGGGTGAACCCAGGACTCCATTCATTTTTTGAGATTGTCACTGACACTGGCCCAACAAGGAGTGGCCTCCAACAGCATTTTTTCCTGTCAACTGGGAAACTACCATGCAGATTACTTTAAATGAACAATCATCCAATGCAGTACAAACCATCAGCCTAATGTTGTTGTTGTTGCATCTTTTGGCTTTTCCCGGTTAGGGGTCGCCACAGTGGAACTCTGGTCCGCTAATGATTGGCAGTAGATTTTTACGTGCTGAGTTGCCAGCCCTGCCGCACAACCTTCAACGAAGGTACGCCCATTCACGCATGTCTCCACACAGAAGATGCTTTAGCTGCGAATCGAACAGGGCAACATCTTACTGTGAGGTGACAATGCTACCGCAGCACCACCATCAGCCTAATATACTATTAAATAGTTCACCATTCTGGATGAGGCCCTGACTGAGTGATTGAAGATGTAATCTCATCAAGACCCAAAAATAAAGTTTAAAAATTGTTTAGATGGGGGTGTGGTTTTAATCCTGTTTTGAATGTTTTGTCATGCAAAGCAGACTTTGATATAAAGCTTGTTAAAGAGAAATCGCAGATATTATCAGAAGACTTAATAGAATTAAATACGGTGATGCAATTCAAATATGCATAGGACATGTGCAATCTTATAAGGGGTAAAAAAATAAACTGCCATTTAGGTAAACATGGCAACTTATTTAAATGTTAGTGAAGTGGGAAGATTAGATGAACCAAACATTTAATGATCATCAGAAAATCTGCATTTAGAGGTTAATACTTGTTTTCTTTTTACATTTTGAGATTTGTCTGCAGCCTCGTCTCTCTTAGGTCACTCATAGATCAGAACGGTGAATCTGTTCATCAGCGTAACAGCTTAAAGATCCTGATAGCTAATTACACACCACCGGCAAAGCTATGCATTCCACTCTCCTGCTCACATATAAAGCCAAACTAGTTTCATGCTGATGTTTTATGTTAGCTACACATTTGTACATGTAATACCAGTTCTGATAAAGTATGTTTACAATATGTGTTTCATTTTTTTCTTTGTTGTTTTTGAAGAACCATCTCTAGTCACAGTGGTGTCCAAAAAGTTAACACAAATTAAATTAGAATAAGTAAAATATAAATAAAAGTGATGACCTGTGTCATGGTTTCTTGAATCTTAATCAATCTACACAAAATGGAATGGATACACACTAGCTGTTTCTAATTAATTTTGCCAGAGAGAAGGGTCTGACAATGCAAGAGTCAAAAGTGGGGAAATAAAAAGATGAACAAGCACTATCAAGGCATAAAACTGATACCATAAACTTACAGCTATATTCTGGACCATTTTGCTTTTGCAGGATATCATACTTAATTACAATATGCTCACACATAATGAATTTTGTAATCTACAATGAAACATCTTCATATGCAAACATCTTAATGCAAATAGCATTAAAACTCCATAAGACAGGGAAAACAAATATAACAGTATCCCTGCAATTAACTTCTATATATATGTTTTTTTTTTGTTTACTTTACATAGTCCATTGATAGATAGATAAGCAAATTATGGTTCCCTTGGTATTAAACTGCAGTGATATGCCGTCAGCTCTTCAGGGTTTTGTTTTCTGTATCTTTTGCTGTACAGTGCCAACATTACACCCCAACCCCCACCAAGCAGTAAAGACGCTTGCAGATAACGTTGCAAAATAGCACTGCATGACTCTTCAGAAGAAAAGAGGTCATGCTGATAAAAATGCTGTGTCTGCTCTTTTTTTTTAATTTCATTTTTCAACTCTGTACTTGTGTGGTCCCCTGCTGTAAACTCCCTCATTCTCCCACTCACACACAAACAACCCCTGTGCTTCATCCTTTGTATAAGAACTGGTAGAGTCCGGCAGGGACTGCCAATGTAAATAACATGTCGTGTTAAATTAAACTGTTTCCTGTTTTAAGAGTCCTAATCTCCTTTCATGCAGGCTTGTTATTTTGCTCTGTTATTTTTGAATAAAAACATTTTTCTCTGTTCAGTGATTCAGGCTAGCATGCAAGTCCCCCCCTCCAAGGATTTCTAAGTAAGTTTTTAGTTTTACAAGCTATCAATACAACTAAACAGCTGCTTGTTGGGATGAAAAAAAAGGCAGTAGGAATTCTGAAGGATGAGAAGTTTTACCTATGCCACCCGCTTATAGTATCTTTTCTTAAGGACACTTTTGGTAATACTGATTACCTTCATACTAGAGGGAAGTAGCTCAAAAGGAGAACTCACCTCCCGCTGTAGCTTCTCTCTCTGTCGTCCTAGGTCACGCAGCTGCTCATTTAAACTCTTGATCTCTCTTTCATGGGCCTGCACAGCCTCCTCAAACTTGGCATGGAAGGTTTTTAGCTCCGCTGTTATGTTGCCAATAGTATTCTAAAATAAAAGGAGAAAAACACATTTTACTATAGAAGACAAATGTTCTGTTTTGGAAATGTACAAAGATAAAAATTGCTAAGGACAATAAATGCATTTTTACAGCATGCAGATTACCTTCACAAACCAGACAGCAAGCAGCTCAGTAGCTTAAAAATGTGTATTACATATAAAGCATCTGAAATAGTTCATTCAAAATAGTTTTTTTTATTCAGTAAGACGTGTTATAATCTCATTGCAACTCCAGATTTTACTTACCCTCTTCCTTCCTATTGATCACCGGAAGAGAACTACATCTCATGGCGCTGGCATTACCTGATAACTAGCTTCATGTCAGTGATGAATCATAAAACAGGTTGTCAGCCATTCTGCTCTCTCTGTCTAATAAAATGGTTTGTGAATGTGTGTTCTACTCCCACAGCATACTGTGCATTCATCTTTAATAACGGGTTACCCTTTGGATAATACACTGTAGTGAAAACCTTTGCAAAATTCACCACTTACAAACAATATGCCTTACTGATGAAGTGAAACCTATAACACATTCTGAAAGAGAAGGCTTTCTATGTACAAGATTTGCTGTGTTTAGTCTTAGAAGTAAAACATAAATATCAGCCTCTGCTAGAAAATTAATATTATGGCATTACATATGAAATGACATTGGTGGGGTGGATATTATGGCATTACATATGAGATGACATAGGTGGGGTGGATATGTCACTCTTAAGTCACCTTTAATGTAAGATGTCAGACCGCAGTGGGTAATAATGAGGGTCACATTTGATACCATGGTACTATTACTGGTCAGTTGTGATGGGGGGAGGGGGTCTAACATACAGCCACATTTTTATGAGTAAATGCCACATTAATCAGCTCTCTAATACATTATTACACTATGTCTATACAATTTCCAAGTCATCCTGTACAGTTATGTCAAATTACTGGTAACAAAACATGAAACATTAGGGACTTAAAAAGGACATTGCGTTATATATTTTGTCTTTTGTTGCGCAGCTAGCAGTACAAAGTTGCTTCTCCCAGTCCAATCCATTCCCTACCTTTTTGATAACCATCTTTCCTGGGTACCCTTGAATACATCTATGGATTTGCATGATTACTTGAATACAGTGCAAATTATTGTAATGTGGCCAGCACATGGTTCAGCAAGTGAGACATTCACAAAATTACACAAAAGAGTGTCCGACATTCAACTCAGGTAGACCTCCTCCTAGTATGGAAAAGGCACTGGAGTAGAATCAGTGATTACAAAGTCTCCACCCCCCCAAACAGTCAGCCCTTAGCAAAAAACATTGCTTTGCACAACCAGACGCAAGCAGTGGTCAGAGGAGGCTCAAAGGTCAAAAGTGACTAGACTGAAGACCTGGAAGTTGACTGGAGAGAAAGAACAAGAATTCAAAGAAATATTCAGTGCTCTAGTACTTCAGGAAGAGGAAGAAATAGATGGAGTTTAAGAAGAATGGCAGTACCTCAAAACAGCATGTATGAGGACTATAGAACAGATATGCAGCCAAGTCAGGTGGGGAAATAAGGTATATAAAGAAAATCTGATGGTGGAATGCAGAAGTTCAGGAAGTTATCAAAAAAAGATGGAGTGCAGGAAAAAGTGAGAGACAGAAAAGATGGAGCAGGCAAAGAAGGAATACTAGTTAGCTAACAAACAGGCTATGAGAACAGTTGAAATAGCAAAGAGCAAGGCATCAGAGAAACTCTGCCAGCTTCTGGAAAGTGACTCAGTAAATGACACAAAAACTCAGGTTGCAAGACAAAGGCAAAAAGATAAAGAATATAGTCATCAGACACCCTTCATAAGGGATGCCAGCAACCAGCCCACTGGTCAGAAAAAAGTTGATGGAAAATGTTCTTCCAGCAGCTTCTGAATGAAGAAAAACCCACCAAAGTTGTACTCCCCAAGACACAGCCTATGATGAAAGAAGAAGAGGACTAAGGAAAGCGAAGCAAGGGAAAGCAGCAAGCTCAGATGAGGTCATCATAAATATGATCAAACTCTTAGGGGAGTGGCTACTATAGTGGCATAGAGAGATAAAACCCTGACTACGGCCCGGGTGCCATTAGTGGCTTGAGCAAACAACAGAGCAGCAGGGAGGGATGGGAGTGCCCATCCAGGGTGGGAGGGCATTCATCAATAATGCCCCCTAAAGGGAGGTATGGTCCAAAGACAGGAGCTGACCTCAGA
This sequence comes from Protopterus annectens, assembly GCF_019279795.1. Lineage (NCBI taxonomy): Eukaryota > Metazoa > Chordata > Ceratodontiformes > Protopteridae > Protopterus > Protopterus annectens. The sequence goes on along the minus strand of NC_056734.1, from coordinate 520,837,909 downwards.
TGGATATAAAGATGGCTCAACCCCCAAGATGCCCTTAGGATCCATGACTGACGTAAGCAATACCAGAGTAAGACTTTGGGGTGGGGTGAGAGATTAGCTGGTAAATGCAACATGGATGTGGAGCACTGGAGAGTTGGGCTTGCAAAATGATGTTAAGAGGACCAAAAAAATTAAAAAATCTTAGATAGGTTAAGGGAAAATGGATCCAGAAGGTACTCATAGCAGTATGGAGAGAAAGGTGTACCCCAGATTACTGGAGAATAAGCATCCTAGTGCCAGAGTACAAGGACAAAGGGCATTCACAACTGTGGGCAGTACAAGAACAGGGTGACTGATAAATGGATACGATGTTTGCTGTGAGGCAGACAGTTGTTAAGAAGGTAGAGATGAGGAAAGAGTCCCACTGGTCATTCCTAGACTTGGAGAAAGCATGTGATAAGCTCCCAAGAAATCTGATTTGGGCAGTACTTCAATCGTTCAAAGTCCAAGAAACATTGGTAGAATTAGTGTGGCCTATGTACAAGGAATCAGTGACACTCATAGAAAAAGTATTCAGACTCACAGAGGGGATTACCAGTGGGACTGGTTGTGCATCTGGGTTCATCTCTGAGCCACTACTGTTCATAATGGTGACAGACTACATTAGAAGACAGGTCAGAATGGACAGATCAGCAAAGCTGCTGTATACAGACAATGTGGCATTACGGGCAGACTCTGAACAAGAACTTCAGCAAATGATAGGGAAATGGAATGCAAAACTAAAGGCAGATGGGATGAAACTGAGTAGAGATAAGACAACTATATTGCTAACAAGTGGGGGAAATCAGAAGAAGCTGAAAACGGAGATAGAAGGGGAAAACAATGGAACAGGTTAACAAATTCAAGAATCTGGGAGAACTGGCTGAGGACAAAGGAGGTCTGAATTAGGAGGTCAAAGCTAGAATCGGAGGGGCTGCAGCCAACTAGCACATAGTGTCAGAGGTAGTGTATGACAGAAGAATACCAGTGAAGCTGAAAGGTAAGGTGTAAAAAACAGTGGTGTTACCTGCATGGTACAGAAACCTGGGCAGTTAAGGGAGAGCAGTTGAGGAAGCTAGAGGTGACAGAGATGAAATGCCTGAAATGGATGGCAGGATGCACACTGTGGGACAGATGAAGAAATGAGGACATGAGAGTAAAAGCCAAAGTAGCTCCAAATGAGAACAGCATTGCAGAAGCCCAAGTAGCTCCAATTGCAGAGAAGATCAAAGAGAACAGATTACGGGGGGGGGGGGCTCAGGGATATGTACAAGAAAGGAGAAGACAATCTGGTGAGGATAAACTGGGCAGACGGATAGACAGGAAGAAGGCAAGAAGAAATGAAGACATCCAGCAAAGAGACGGATGAATTGTGTGAGAGAAGTCCTAAGACAGTCAGGGATAATTGTTGAAAAAGTATGAGAATAACATTGGTTTGAGAGAGATAGATAGCGACCGTTCACATGACGCCCAGACTCCATGTAGAAAATGTGAAAAAAAGAGCTGATGAAGACAATGATGATTTTAATGTGGCCTATGATACTGTGCGTATATTAGCATTGGTAAGACACATTAAAATCGGGTACTAAACCATAAAATATTTCTTACCACAAAAGCAATTAGTAACCATTTTGTACCATTCATACAACTAAGCTATAACATACTGTTATCCTGCATTTAGGACCTTTTTCCTAGGAAAAAAGCGAATCTGTCATACCATAATGCTGGCCAAACCCAGGCAAAACAGAGCTATCATGCCAGCCACCAAATTTTAATTATAGAACCAAACCACATCAGAACTAACCATTGGTAAATATTCCCAGCTAAAAGAAGAAAATATGGAAATGGTGGAGGTATGATCTTGTGACTACAATATTTTAATAATATATTGCTATTGTAAGTAACTCACATAACTGTATTAAGATTTCTTTATTGTAAGCAGCTCACATAACTGTATTAAGATTTCTTTATTGTAAGTAACTCACATAACTGTATTAAGATTTCTTTATTGTAAGTAACTCACATAACTGTATTAAGATTTCTTTGCCCCTGTCTTCACAGTAGTGGTTAGGTAGAACACCAAGTCAAGTATGCAGAAGATGAGTGGAGCCTTCAGCAAGCATCCCTTGGATAGGTGCTGCATCAAAACCACCTCTAGCTTTGGACAATAAACTTAATTTGCAATGTTTATTAAATGTGTGGATAATGGACTACATAGCTACCATAGAGAATATGGCAGTCCTAAAGCAATACAAACGGGGGAGATATACTCAATCAAAGACGAGCAATGTCTACCCAGTTCTCAACATACCCATTTCTCTGTACAATTACCACTTATTTCCTTTTCTAGTATTCTGCATAAAAATCACAGATTAAACAAAGCACACTTTTTTAAGTTTTAGCAAACTCATAAATTATCACTACAAAAAAAAGGGAAAAATAACAGTGCCACTGGTACAAAAATTCCATTTGCAAGATACAAAAGTACTTTAATTGTACAAAAGTAAAGAAAAAGTTATGTACACTTCTACCATACTGTCTGCATGCATTAACCTCCATCTAGTTTGGATACGCACACTTTCTGATCTAATCTTAGACCTCATCACAATACATAGTATCTGAAAAACAGACATGCCCTTAGAAATTTCACCAAAAGCTTAGGTACAATGTTCAGAATTGGTGAAATTCTTTGTATGCTTAGATTAATCTCACACTAGTTAACCTCTCCTCTATCACTACTGATCCATAAGGAGGTGCGCCTATTGGTTTGTGGTATTTCACAAATAAAATAAAGACACAGCTCATGTTTTAGCTTTTTATAACTGTTAATTTCACACACTCCTCACAATGGAAATCCATATTGCATGAAATCATAAATATATTATGTTATTATGAAAAGTGAATTATCGCTCAAAATTAAATAAGAAATGGTAGAGACCTTTTTTGGGATGGGTAATGTAATACAAGCACATAAAATATCTGTAGAGTTCTGGCAATGCAGCAGAAACAAAATGCTATTTCTATACAATACTGATGTTTTCTGTAACTTTAAATACTAAACACCAATACCAGTCAGATAAATCCCAAACTATCGGAAGAAAATCAGCAGATGTCCAAGAAAATAAGCAGTTGGAAACCACGTGAAGAGCATTTATTAAACAAAAAACAAGCATACAAGCACACTTTCATTCCTTCAGCCATTTTGTCAATGCATTATACTTCATTTACAGGGAGTATGATCAGTAAAATGAATACAGACCAGACAAGGAATTACACAATCTAGAAATGATAAGTAGAACACATTTGCCAAAGAAACATGAGAAGTTGTCCGAAGAAAAACTACAGAGTATTCACTTATTACGGCAGTTTTTAATGGCAGAAGAAAAAGTAAAAAAAATCAAAAAGTACAAATGTGTAATAATAGTAACATAGAAACGCAGTTGCTGAAAGACATTACAATGAGACTGATTTGAGCAGAAAAAAATCACGAATAAGGAAATAAATTTAGTCTTGTTTTTTTTTTCAAAGAAGAAATAAGTTATATCCAAGGCTTGATGTGTTCATAGGTGATAAAATAATAGCTCAACTGAGAATACAAATGTATTTATCTGTTTATTTAATTTATTTATTGACATTTGTTTACCAGGAAAATCCGATTGGACACTTTCATCAATTTTTAGGTGAAGCCTAGAGAGGAAAAACTCCATAAATGAAACAACTGAAAATACATATACATGGTTGAAATTGACATTACGTTATAATATACTGTAAATACATCGATTAACACAAATATTAATACACATGACATGTATAATAATACACATATACAATGATTAACACAAGATAAATACAATATTGTGCAGCACTGAAACATGTTGCCATGTTATAAGTGTAAGAGTTTATTACTTAGTCATAAAGCAAATGTCAGAGTGGAAAAATTCAAACAGTAGATGAGTAGCAGGAGAAGAGAGGGAGAGTGAAAAAATATTTGTTAGCGGCAATTAAGTGGGGTAGATACGGGAGGTAGGAGAAATAATGAGTAAAAGCAAGACTGTAGGTATTAGAGGAGAAGGAGTTACATTTTAGCCAGAAGAGCAGCAAGTGCAAAGCCAGGAGGCAGACCGACATTCTTATAGTTTCATCTTAAATAAATGGATGTTATGCATTGTTCTGATCACTGCAGCAATCATATTCCAGACTCTTGCTACACAGCATGAGTACAGACTTTGATTGCAGTTTTGTAAGACTTATAGATGTTGAGCAGATTTTTGTCACAAAATTGAAGGTGACGATTTGCAATGTAGTGGTGGTGAACTGTATTTATAGCTGGGCAGGAAGTGGGATTAAATATAATTTTGTGTGTTAAGAGGTTATAATTTAGTTGGTAGGATAATTCTAGCCAATTTAGAATTTTTAGTGCTGAACAGTGACATGTTCTGTGACTTGTATGAACTGCAAATCTATCTGCCTTGTTGTAATGCTATTCCATTTTAGATTTTAGGGTGACCTGGAAATTAGCCAAATGGGAGCACCATATAATAGAGAGGGAAGTAGGTATGTTGCGGTAAGAATAACTCTGCCTGCAGCAATTTTGAAGCATTCTGTAGGATGGTTATCTGCAGAGGGTGAGCAGGGTTTAAGTTTGGATAATATATATATTTTTATGAAGCAGATAGTAACAAATATAAGTTTTTAGTGTGAGGGTGGGGCTGTTACTGGATGGGGTAGACATGAGTTAGAGGAGTCAGGAAAGGATTGATTGGTGAGGGCAGCTATAAGCTAAACCTGGTGGCTGTTTCTAAGGGGGAGTTATTGAGACAAGGGTGTAAAATTTGTTTAATGCATGACCAGAATTTTGGGGGGGTTATATCTATGGTTATTTTATACATCAGAATAGCATTGTTTCCTGTCAAGGTTGACTTGCTCTCAAATGATTAAGAGAATAAATGGATCATATCTGTGAACAGCAAAGTGCAAAGAAAGAGCAAGAGATACACATAAATGGCTAGGACAGTCAACTCAGAGAAAGCAGTGGAAGCTGTTCCACCAGCAATGCATACCATAAAAATAATCCAAAAGAAATATTGTGATATTGTTTTTCCATTTGGGTTTCACTTTCCCATAATGCAAACTTTATCCTTAGAAGATAAGATTATATTGCCCTACTTCATATGTCAAATCTTTTTCGCCTGTACTTAGGATGTCAGGACTCAGAATTACTGCTAACTGAGAATCTCTTCTGGTAAATGTTTGTTTGGCTTCTTCTTAATGTTTTAAGAGACTGAGAACAGCAGCTTCTTCTGCTGCTGTAAACCACTGTTTAAATTATATTTAGAAAAAACAAAAGAAATGACTAACTCGTCATATCTGCCTGTTTCTGTCATTGCTATCATTTTTTCCATATGAGATTACAGATTCCCAAAGGCTCGGTACATTTATGAAACCAGGGGCAGAAATAAAGCAGATGGAAATAACAGCATAGAGTAAAAGAGTTGTGGATTCCTAGATAATCAGCAATCTTTTCATGCAGTGAGTAAGAAAGAACAAAGAATTACAATGTGGGTTTTTTTCTTGGTAAAAAAAATTAAAATATGATATTAAGTAAAGGCCAGTTATATAAATTCTTAAAAGAATTATCATGAGATTGTTTCTTTTTGTTCTCTTTCTGTTTTCATTCTTTCTAGCTTACTCCTGTAGCCTCCCTCCCTTGCTGGGTCTATCAGTTTCTCAAACCTCCATTTTAAGACTGGGGCCAGTGTGGAACCTAAACACACCATGTGAGGTAGTACCATTGACTGCTTCCAGTGGAAAATTCTTTAATTTATGACCTATCCCTTGATTCCCCCCTCCCCTGTAGTCATCTGTTATATCTGGCTAGTACCACTCTCTATGGATCATGCCTCCCCACAGGGAATGCCTAAAAAATGCCCCTCCCAACTCTCCCTGCCAGAACCTCAGATGCCAAAGCCACTAGGAATTGCTTTAAATTTTACTTTATAGCATCACCTCCTGAAAGAGTATATGCAAACAACTCCATCACAAACTGCTTGCTCCTCCACAACCACAGCCATCTTATTAGAGCACTTGTCTATAACATCCTGGTCAAATTTTGTCAGTCAGTAAAAAAACACTCTGGATCTTCCTCAAATAGAGCCAAATGCTCATTCAGCTCTGGTAATCAACAAATTGCAATAAGCAGCTACCACTAGAGAAGTTGCTTCTTCATTTTACAAGCCTCAGCTACTTAATATAACCTTACTGTACAAGGAATATACAATAGGTTCATAGGTAGGTACTAGGCTATCTGCCCGAGGGCATTTATAAGCCTAGCCAGAGTGTGTCAGCTTTCGATGCCCCATTGATTAATTAACTGATCCTCTGTCAAGCAGAGCCAATGAAGTGATCCCAGGGGTGTATTTTCTGTTACCCATCCACTCATCAAGGTTTCTCTTGACGAGTGTTAGTGAGGGGCTCTGCCTGAGGTAATTTGGAATTTTGTTCCAAAGCATGGGGAGTCTCTGTGACAGGAATCTCTCCCTTAGGCATGTTCTATTTATTGTTGTGGTGAGGTATAGCTCACTAGAGCGCGTGGCTCGCAGTGACTTTGGTTTCTTTAGGTGGAGCATGTCCATCAATTTTGAGTTGGACGTGGCTTTGTAAGTCAAGCAGAGATCACCTCTGAGTAAGCGATATGCCACTGAGTACAGCCGGAGTTTTTTCAGTCGGGCTGCATAGGACATATGTTTGAGACCAGTAATCCTCTTGGTGAGGTACTTTTGTGGTCTTTCCAGCTGTTGGAAGTATTTTATGAGGTACATCCCAAATGGGGCATTGTACTCTATGATGGGTCTAATGAGGGACGAGTAGAGGGGCACTATAACCTCTTTATTTCTAGATGTGAACCATTTCGTAATTAGATGGGCCACATAGAAGGATTTCCTAACTACTTTGGCAATATGACTGTCAAAGGAGAGATTACTATCTACCTGGGTCCCCAGATCTCTTATTACTTTTTCTGTATTAAGGGAGCTGCCACCTATGTGGTAATTTGTAGGTGTTTTGTTTTTCCCAAACGGGATGACTATGCATTTCTTGGAATTTAGCTTGAGGCCATGACTTTGACACCAGGTGTCCGTCTCAGTAAGGCCCTTTTAGAGGCTGTCCGTCTCAGGCAGAGAGTCAATTATGGCTCCCAGTTTGCAGTCATCGGCGAACTTGGTTACCCATAGTCCTCCTGTGTTTGCCTGTACTTCTGAGAAGTATATGCCGAACAGTAGGGGTCCCAGGACCGAGCCTTGTGGGACACCACCTGTGACTGGTTTAGAGTCAGACCTGGAGCCTGCTATTCTTACCGTGTGAGTTCTGTCTGTAAGCCAGTTGGCAACTCATCTCGTGACATAGGGATTTATGTTCAGGCTGGTGAGTTTTTCTGTAATACCCGAGTGGGGAATGGTGTCGAAAGCCTTGGCGAGGTCAAGGTAGGCTGTGTGAACCACCTTTCCCTCATCAATGGCCTTGGTGACTGTCTCAAAGAAGTCAACCAGGTTTAGTAGGCATGATCTGCCCTTAACAAAGCCGAACTGGGTCAGGTCAAGTGTTTGGAGGTTCCCAATGTCTTTGTTAATGAGTTCTATGATGATGCTCTCCATAGCCTTGCAGACTAGTCAGGCTTATGGGGCGATAGTTACCAGGGTCAGTTGTGGCCCCTCCTTTGTGGACAGGAATAACCATTGTTGTGCGCCATTCTATTGGCACATAGCCTGTGGAGAGGCTGAGGTTGAACAGCGTGTTTAGGTGGGGGGTTAGTTCGTTCTGTAGTTCATAAAGACGCAGCCTGGGACACCATCTGGTCCCATTGACGCTGAGTTTTTGGCTTTTGAATGGGCTGTTTTCACCTGTGCATCTGATTTTTGGGAAACTACACTTTTCCGGTATTGTTGTGAGCCCTTTTGGAGGTGAGAGGGGGTGAAGTTTGCACTGAATCTATCTGCCAGGATGTTGGCAATATCAGTAGGTTCAGTATATTTTGTGCTATTTTGCACTAATTCAGTACATATTTGCGAGTTGCCACTTAGATTCTTAACATAGCTAAAGAAGGCTTTGTGGTTATCTTTTGAATCCTTGGCTATTTTTCTTTTGAGGTTAGTCTTGGATAATTTCATGAGGGACCTCAGTTTCTTACTCATACTGATCAGGGATGTCTTTCCTTCTTGGGATTTGCTTTTTTTCTGAACTAGTTTCCTCCTTCGATTGTATAGCCTGTTTATTGCAGGGATCCACCAAACTGGTTTCCTTCTCTTAGAGTGAGTCTTGGTTTTGCTAAGGATGGCATGATCCATGCATCCTTGTAGGTGCTCATAAAGTGCATTTGTAAAGGTTTCTGCATCTTGGGCAGTGTTATCCTTTAGCGTAGGGGCTGTGAAACTTACCACCTCTGTCTTAAGTAAGGTGAAGTTTGCTTTAGAAAAGTTTTTTACTGTGGTTTCCTTAGTTGGGGGTGGTGGTGGGGTGTGGACATCCAGAGTGATTAGTTTACGGTCTGATCTAACCAGTGATGGGTTGACCTCTAGTGTGGAACACCTGTCGCCCATGTTGGTGATGACCAGGTCCAATATGTTTTCACCTCTGGTAGGGGAGTTTACCAGCTGATCCAGGGTGTTTGAGTTGATGAATTCCAGGAAGCGCTGGGCCTGGGAATTTGTACTCGAGTAGTTTTCCCAGTGAATGGTAGGATAATAGAAATCACCCAATATCAGGGTGTTTGGTAGGACCTTCATGTTTTCCAGTGTCTCCAGAAAGGTGGAGTGGTGGTCCTGGATCATGGAGGGTGATCTGTAGCAGGCCACAATTTGCATTGCAGATTTGCCCGACGTTAGTTGCACATGGATGATCTCAGAGGTATCATGCTGCGTCACTAACCTGGAGGTGTAAGTATCCTTGATGAATATGGATACACCCCCTCCTTTTGTGTTTCAGCCCATGTTCTGTGGCCAAAATGTATGGTATGAGTTGTAGCTCGGTAGTGCTAGGGTGGTCTGTGGAGCCTTGAACCAGGTTTCAGTTACTGCACAGATGTCGACATTCTCCATACTGAGGAGTGCTTCAAGCATGTGCATTTTGAGATTTAAACTCCTGCCATTGAGTAGCATAACCCTCAGTTTTTTGTTAATTATGCTGTTTACGGAGGTGGGTTTGACTTCTGAGCCTTGCCTAAAAAAGGCACTATGGGGGCAGCAAGAGCCTTGGTCAGTATTCGAAAGCCTAGGGGTAACAGGTGCAAGCCATCTCTTGCGAAGCAACGCAGCTTGACGAGCATGTCGTCCCAGGCTGACAGACACTGGATCCCATTTGAATGACACCAGAAGCTTAGCCAATTGTTGAAATTGATAATTTTTTCTTTATACTGAGGTATCATTCTTGGTGAAGGCAGGATGCTACTCAGGATCAGGGTCATACCAGCCTGGGCTACATGATCAGAGAGCTCTTCCATGTCTCTTTTCATGCAGTCCAGGGATGTACGTCTCAGGTCATTCACACCAACATGAACAATGGCAAAGTCATATTTGTACTTGTTCTGGAGTGACCTGAGTGCTTGTGTTATGTGACAGATTCTGGCTCCCAGCAGGCAGCTAACAGTAACCTTCTGGTTGTCCAGCCTAGTGAGTGAGACATCAGTGTGCCTGACTATAGAGTCACCTATTACTAGTGTGTTAGATATGTTATTTCGCCTTAAGGGCTGTGATTGTGCGGCACACTAATTTTGTGTTTTATGTGTTGTCTGGTTTGTGACGGGAAGTGCAGGTTGTCTGGGTGTCTGCTTTGGAGGTCTCTAATGCTTTTGCAGGTTTTTATTCAGAGCCTCCAAGTATGATTTTGTGTATTTATGTGTATTTTTTGCCAGTGCTGTTTTAGTAGGTTCCATTCACATTGAATCTTTTCTTACTGAGTTTTCAATAGAGTAACTACACCCTCCATAAATACATCTGCCTAACAACCTGTATGGCACTACTATTTTAACAGCCTGATTATCATCTTTCGTGCTCTCCTTAAACCCACAATGCTACCCTAAAACATTTTTCTTCCTTGAAAAACATGTTGTCTTTCAACTAAAATGACTCCATTCTAAATCTATCTTCCTCTTTAGAGACCTTTAAGTCCCCAGCACAGATTATACATGTCTTTCTCGTTTACGGACATTGTATTATAACCTTTCTCATTTGCATACTTTTCACACAGTTTCCCCATGAGGTTCATCACGTATCTGCTATCTTTCATCACTTTCCTTCCAGCTGTCCTTTAACTTCTTCTAACTCTCTGACCTGCAGTACTTTTTTCCTATCCTCCCAGCTCTGTATCTTTTCCCGTCTGGGATCTTTTCTATCTGACTATTATAATATTTGAAATCCATTATCATTCACTATTATTTATAGATTTTTATGCTTCCAGTTCTTCCATTTCTTTACTATGTGAAAGTTTATTTCTTCACATTACTTTTCCATAATTCGATTTTGCTTTTGATCCAAACTAAATATTCTTATCTTGTTTCCTTTTCTTGGTGTTCAACCTTCTTTCTCTGCTGGAAAATCTGGCCAAAATGCTCTTTCTGATGATCTCTTATGCAATGCTAATTTACAATCAAGTTCTTCATGTCCCTGCTAATTACATTGTAAAAGTGTTCCTGGGAGGAGCACTGTAATAAAATGGGAAAATATTGTTTTATCAAAAGAGAAATGCATAGAAAGCAAAGTAGCTGTATTATCCTTGTATTAAATGTTTAAAAAGTGTATAAATAATTGTTTAAAATATAAAGATAAAAGACACTAAATTTTACTCATATTTTCTATAAAACATAGGGAGGATTTACTAATCCTCCGTGTAAAACTAAATAAGTCTTACACGGAAATGGCCATCTAAGAGTATGACGTCAGCGCATCATGCATATGCATGAGGGCGCGCTGACTCAACTGGAAGGCTAACACGGAGCATGTAAGACTGCAGGGGGCGTGTCAGACTGCCGAGCAGTCCAAATATCCACGCCCCTGCAACTATATAAATGTGAAAATGACAAGTGCAATGAACGAGTCCACTGAAATGTACACATAGCAAACACTACACATCCCCACATACTAAACCCCTTTGTAATTGTAAAATGTAAACTTTTATTTTTTTTTTTTACAATTCCCGATATAGCTGCCCATATTTGCACGTGTTTGCGTGGGTATGCCCATTGCTTATCTACAGTTAGCAATTTCAACATTGAAGAGCATAATAAGAAATGTTTATACAAATTAAGCTAAATAGCAATAGCATAGCGGTAGAGCCTTCGCACAACGAGGAGGCATTCCCGGTTCTAGTCCCACCACTCCCCTTTCTATTTTATGTTTTAAATTAGTATATAAAATAATTCCTGACATATATGAATGCAATTTTAGTAAAAAGCATTGAAATGGCCTATGTATTAGTGAACAAAATGTATACATATATATATATATATATAAATATAAGAAGGTGAGCAGCATTAAGGATATTGACATATAATTGCCCATAGCTAAGCAGCGTTGTACCCAGCGCAATATAGTTGCCCATAGCTAAGCAGCGCTTTACCTAGCGCAATATAGCTGCCCATAGCTAAGCAGCGCTTTACCTAGCACAATAGGTTTGCGCAGAGCTGCGCACCGTGCTAACCAGCGCATCGTCGGGCAACATCGGGCAATGTGGAGCAACATAGAGCAAAGTTGAGCAAAGTCGCTTAAACACAGCCACACCCCCTAGCCTGTCTTGACAGTAGTAAAATAAAAAGCAATGACAAGGTTCAAACCCGGGACACTGTGCACCATAATCAAAGTACTGAACCACTAAGCCATGACAGCTTAGCATAAACATGCACTGTTAACATACATATACTTATAAATGGAAGTTTAACCATTGCTAAGCAGGTTTGCTGTTAGCTGAGAATTTTCAAAAACGATCAATCACAAATAAGTGCGGGAAATGAGGCAAATTTAAGCTCCATAGGCGGAAATACTGACCACAACTGGTTGTAGCTCCCATCTGCAGTCAGAATGGCTGGTGCTGGAGAGGGTACTCACTTTCGAGTGCAACGGTGGGGCATCGAGGAGTCAAAATACATGGTTTGGCTCCTTGTCCACCATCATGAGTCAAGACTCCTGCAGGGCCAGTTCCAAGGGATGGAGTACAAAGCGGAGGCTTGGAACCGGTTTGCTCATGATCTCACCAGTTCCACAGGCGTCCCTCGGACTGGTGAGCAGGTCCATCACCACCATGCAGACCTGATGAGACGGAAGCAGAACCAACTGAACCGATGGATACAGGAGGACCGTGACATGCAAGATGCCCCACTACTGAGTAGGTAGCCATGGAATGAAGTATGTAAGAAATGCTATTGTAGTCCATATAATGGATAGGTATGTCTCAATATCCCTTCATTTACTTCACAGCTGCAGGTGTCCGTGCTGCGAATCGGCAAGCCTATGCAGATAGGCTGCTAAGGCTGCACCATCAGGCAGGTTAGTAATTATTCTGCATGTATTATTATATAAAATAAGTGAGAGAGTCTGAAAAAGAGTGTTGGAACCAATTAATAAAGGTATAATAAGTCTGGAATAAAAGTATTCTGCATGCACCAAAATATGAAATGAATGAGAGAGCCACTACAAAAGTGTGTAATGTAATTAATAAAGGTATAATTCCTAGAATGTGTCCTTGTCACTTTCTTTGATATGTTGTTGTACCCTTGCATTATGGAAATAGTACAGTTGTATTAAGTGCTGTCAATCCACACTTGTGTAGGTCCATATAAAGTGGATGAAGGGAATGCCAGTAGCTCTTAAGCATATATACAGTCCTCAACTGTTGGTTCATGGCTAGCATGTACATGTTAATCTGGCACATGAGTAGCTTGTGATTGTGTTCCCCACAAATGTCAGTGTGCTGCTAGAAATGTAGGGGTCTGTTTAAATGTAGCTGATAATGTCACCTGAAGACAGCCAGATATGTAGATATATGAATATAAATGAAATATATAAATACGTAGCAGTAACATCTGCATCTTGCACAGTTTGTATGTCAGATACAGGTCAGGTATATAAACAACTATCAAAACCCATTTCACAATTTAATGGACACTGCCTAGTGTAATAATATATGTAGGGGATATATACCTGCAGTCAGTAGAAATGTAGAGTAAAGTTCTAAGTATATATAAGTTGTTAATGGAGTGATCTTTTTACACCCTACTTTATGGTCATAAATAATGCCATTCCACACCTAAATGGGTATGTGTAATCTGAAAAACTTTGTTGGGACATATGTCCTATTGGTTTATAAATATCTGAATGTACTTTGATGCATGTGCCCTGTTCACATACCACAATCTTGGTGGCCTGTTGCCACCAATCAACCCTGCATGCTGTTGGAATGCCCACTGTTGTTCTAAATATGCATGTGTTATGCTTGCTGTTCGACTGTTGGAATTCTTGTGTGTTGGGTTAATGGGAATACTACTGCATGCTGTTACAACTAATTTGGAATGCTGTTGTCTGTTACTAACCCATATTGTCATTAAATCCTGCTAAATATAGAACATATGGGAAGGCCGGTCCCAGTGGACCCTCCTCTCCCACCTCAGCTGGCGATGGCACCTGGCACCAGCATGTCCGGTGCCCAGCCCGGGACCTCCTCCTCCGGTGGCCCTGTGCCACCTTCGGGTGGAAGCATTGCAGGGGATGGGGCTCATCCCCCCGTGCAAGCGTGGCTGGAGGAGGACCACCTATCACCCTCTGAACGGTCCGGGCTGTGTTGCGTAGGGAGATCAAGCGTTCAGTCGCTGATCCTCTACACCAGCTCGAGGCAAAAGTGGCACGACTCACGGGTGAGTCTGCCCCTCCTACGCAGCCCCCAGCACAGCCACCCTCCGGGCTGTGAAGGTGCAGTGGTGACTGCCCATAGGTGGGGATGTCAGTTCCACTGTTGCCATCTGTGGGCTCATGGGCTTGCGATTTCCAAACACCCTTCCCTGTCAATGGTGTTCACCCACCCCATGTGTCATATTCCGCCCCTGTATGCATCTTGTTTGTCTTGTCTGTTTACCTCCCCAACCTACCTCCCCAAATATACCTACTTCCCCTACCCCACATATCACTCTCACCTGCAAAAAAAAAAAAAAGGGCAATCTGCTCCCACAAAAAAATTACACCCCATACATAGCTACTCATTTCACACACATGTCTGCTGGACATGTAAACTGATAATTATAATTGGCAGTACAACATACTTTGTTGTCCTCACCCCTCTCTCAGGGGTGGAAGGTTTCAAATTTCACTCCAAATGTCTAACATATGCACAGTTGTTGCTGGTAAAGAAATGGGCAGCTATGGACCTTCCCTACACCCGTCCTGCACATCCCAAGCTGTTTTCCCTACTGTCTTTCCTTCTTTGTGTCCCCTTTTCACCACTTTCCTATCTCCCCATTTTCTTTTCTTTTCTTTCAAAGAAATGAGCGCTGGGGTTAGCAGGAGTAAACACTTTTAAGCAGTAGTTAGTGGGTTTGCGTGAGTGTGAGCTTGTCTGCGCTTAGCTAAGTATTGCTAAGCGTCATGCAAACCCGCGCAAACCCACTTACAACTGCTTAAAAGTGCCTTGGTCACTCTGTATGTCAGGGCCCTTGTTCTGCTCAGCAGCAAAATAAAATTCCTCTGTCAGTCTCGAACCCCGGACACACTACACTGCATGAAGTACCACTAAGCCACAGTAGACATACAACAATTTGGTGCTGTAATAAATATATCATGCATTACAATGAGTGAATGTAAAGGGAAAATAGGAATGCCATAATACAAATCTTGTTCTGTGGATCTTTACCAGCAGTTGTTCTGGAATTGCATGACATGACTGTGAAAAGAGAACCAGCCATTCTAGCAGGAAATAATGTTACAGTAGCACTTTACAAATCCCACACAGTATCAGAGCAGGATAAACACTGGCATATTTGAATATGGCAGAGGCCATACTTCCCAACTGTGACTGCTTGTCAGGGATGTCCCTGATTCGTAAACAAATGTTAGCTGTGTCCCTCTGAATCCCTCTGAAAAGTACTGACGTTAGGCAGAAAAGTGGGGAATTACACTTAAGGAATAATGTCAAAAAAGTATGAGTAGACACTGCTTGCACGTCAGAAAAGGTGTATTAATACATATGCTTTGATTCTCTCACAGTCTCAACTTAATGTCTGTAATATATTACAGGTGTACCTCACTTATATGTACCTTTCCCTGAGGCTGTTCAAACATATACCTGAGTGTATCAGAGGCCTGGCAGAGGCAGAAACACACAGGCATATCAGCTTTTCTGCTGTTACACACTTTGCAAATAGCTTTGGAAGGAGTCCCACAAGCATACCCTTATGTAGGAGTACAACACAGAAATATCAAAGGATGTAGCCATGTAGAGATAGCAACCAACTGTGACAATGCCATTGTTCCAGTGCTGAAAAGACCAGTGTGGTGCACAGACAAAGAATAATAGGCTAACCTCTGGCTACCATCTGGATATGTCCACAGGTGTGAGCTACGCAGACAGACTACTTGCATTGATAGACTAACAGGTACATAGCAACCCTGTATGTTCAGCAAGATAAACATCACACAATAATAAATAATGTTCTCTGTATGTCTGCACCCCTACCCAAAAGAACAATATACCTGTATATTCAGGCTCTACCAAGGATGTAGGTAGGCATACTCAGTACTGAAATTTGTCCAGTTATCTTGAGCAGCCTGTGCTAATGTCAACACACAAAAAAACACAAACTGTTCAGAAGTGAGTAAAGTAATATTTACAGTATAGTACTTCACAAACAGTTCATGTGCCAGAAGAATACATTGCAATAACTACTTTTGTATGGCAGTTAATTGTCTAATTAGAAAAGAAAGTACAAACTCCCATGTATCTTGTGTTAGCATTGGGAGGGGTGAGTAAAATTCTACACTGACAAGTGTGTACTAGAAGCAGCAACATTCAGGTTTGAGTACAACATGCAAATCACTGGCTACAACCCTAGCTCCAGATATAAGAAGCATACCAACCTTCTGACTGACACAACGGTGTCCACAGCAAACAAGCATGGGCCCCACTTTGGAAAGCTGAAAGGGCTAGGCCTACCTAACTTAGCATTGTATAGCAGTAGGCTGCTATGACAGTGAGTACTGCAATTACCACACAGCAGGCTGCATGCAATTACTAAATGGTGGGCACCAATTGGTGCAGAGGCCATCACATGCACATGTGCAGATACCTAGAAAAGCAGGCTGTACTTGCTGTCCACACATGCAATAATATCATTGCAGCAACAGAGAGAGAGCGAGAGCAAGGGAGAGATAGAGACAAAGACAGAGACACAGACAAAGACAAAGAGATGGAAACAGACAGACACAGAAAAAGAAAGAGCAACATCAACAGACAGAGAAAACCCCAAAAAAATAAATAAAAAATAAAAATAAATTATTTCCTTTAAAAACAGACGGAACAGAAAAATACAAAGGAAAGGTATGTAACACATATGTATTTGCGGGCATGTAGTAGATGTTTTTGAAGAGTACTCTACATACTGTGAATCATCCATATGTGGTAGCAGTACATATCTGTATGTATCTGTACATGTGCATAGGGCAAGGGACATACTGCAACTGTTTGTGAAGGGTGTACATATATATATATATATATATATATATATATATATATATATATATATATATATATATATATATATATGTTATTGAAGGTTGCTATGTGCATATTTCTATGTAGGTTGTAGTGTGTGGCAAAGAAAACAGCATGCAGTGCTGGTATATGACATGTGGTGGTTAAACACTGTGGGTATGATTTGTCATTTTTGCAGTGTTGCAGCCAGTGAGGCCTGCTAAAGCTACATGGGCTCAAGACACCTTCAATGTATTCTGCACAACACTGTGCAATATTATTACATAACTGTATAACTGTATATCTCACAACTGTCGCATAATTGATATTCCCACCATAAAAAGTGGACTGTATATGTGCCTATATGTACATCTATATGTACAGCAATGGCTGTTTATATGTATGTGTATGTATGTATATATATATATATATATATATATATATATATATATAGATATAAAAAAAATATATATATATATATATATATATATATATATATATATATATATAGATATATACAGAGAGGGAGGGAGAGACACGGGGTCATACGTACTGCGACAGGTGCCTGGTGACCAAGGCATGGACTGAACCTCAGTGTTGACACTGCAGTGCCATCCCTTCTTGCCAAAACACTGTACCCATTAACTATCACATAGGTGGTAATCTACCTATCACCGAAGGTGTAATAAGGGAACATGGGACACAGGTGGACAGTAGCCTTCCCTCTGATAATCACAGTGCCACACTAGTCATGTAATCTGTTTACATGGTACACGTCATCACAAAAGGTGTGTCATCTAGGGAAATATAGGTCAGTGTTCCCCTCTACTCATCACACTGAAACCCCATTATAGAGTACAATGCCCCATGTGGTATGTACCTCACATGACAACTACAGCAACTGGAAAGGCCACAGACATACCTCACAAACAGTAATACCGGCCTCAAACAGATGCCCTATGCAGACAGACTCACAAAACCACAGCTAGACTGTGTTGCATACCACCTACCCAGAGGTGACCTCTGCCTAACATAGAGAGCTATGTCACACCCATAGCTGTTGGACATCCTCCACGTAAACATATTACAATCCCTCCGAGATACACGCTCTAGGGCCCTAAACCTTGTCAGCTCACTAAACAGCACATGCTGGAGGGATAGATTCCCATCTCAGAGACAGGCCATACTCTGGAACAAACCACCTATCAATAGCAAAAAAAGCTCCTCATTAGCAGTTGTCATAAATACTCCTGATGATTGGTTGGGAGATAGGAAATACACCCCGGAAATCACCTCTGTGGCTCTGGTTGACAGGGTCAAGTGAAATTAAATTACATGTGTGTCAAAGGCTAGGGTAGCGTATGGCTAGGCTGCTGTAGGCCCTAGGGCCAATAGCGTATTACCTACCTATGACACGATGCACACACACATGTACTTAGTGCAATAATTGCAATGTGAGGTTAACTGAGTGTGATAGTGAATGTGTTGGTGAATGTGTGCAAGGTCTGTAAAAGTGTGATAGCTTAGTGTGAAATTGTGTCTGTCATAGTAGTTTGTGTCCTAGCTATGATCCCAAAGATGTGTATGCCATTGCTAGGCAGAAAAGGTGGTATGGCATACGGTGTGACGTAGTCCCTTGTTGTCGACTGTGGTGTTCCATTGTAGGCTAAAGCAATACATGTATGCTTAGTGAGTGGTACTGCTGGTGAATCCAACTCCCATATGAACTGTAATACTACCTGAAGCTGTAGGCCTAAACAGTACAGTATGGTGTATGTTCACATTGCTTGGAAACACTGTTTTGTGTGTTCCCTGCAGTCCTCACAGATTACATACCTCAGACATAAGGTTTTGAAAGTAGTGACACACAGTACTGTATGGTACACAGGTAAAGCTCATCTGGGCTGGCATACATTTGTGTGTTGTATGTATGTCTGATGTGTGTGTAATTATGCGTGTACCATGCCCTCAATCATATGTGTGTTACAGGGTATACATGTGTATCTATCAACATGTATAGTCTAGTACAGCAGTATGCCACCTATATTAACAACTGTGCACATATGTTAGGCAGGGATTTGGCATCAACGACTAGGGTGGCATACTGGTAATACTGTAACTGTACTTTACATTAATTGCAATGGATGACATCTTTCTTTATGCATTAGCTTGATATATACCTCCTGTGGCTAGGTGATGCATTGTGTCACATACAGTGTGCCATGTACTGGTGTATAGTCTTACATATGTGTTTCTCTTTGCTGCTGTGCAGAACATGGTTTGATATATAGAGCATGCCAGGCACTGTCAGCCAGTTGTGGCCTGAGCACTAATATGTGGTATTGAATGTGTGTACCCTCTGACAGCCAATCGGATGCTATATATGGCAGTTAATTGATATCTGTACTTTAGAATGTTAAGTGTGCCACATGACTTGCTCACACATATTGTTTAATTGTCTTCCAGGGGCATGTCCCACCAACGCAACCTGTGTTATACAGCTGCAGGGGAACAGGAAATACACAGCAGCCTGGTGCAGCACTACACCCTGCTGTTCTCTAGAACCAGCCAGGACCAGCATGAGCGGACTGCACTGTGGCAAGATCTTGTTCGTCAGGTAAATGACATAGGCATGCATAACCGGACATATGAGCAGGTACGCCATCACTGCAGTGATTTAATTAGACATGTCCGGCGGCGTGCGTCTGATATCCGTAGACAACAGCTTGCCACATGTGGTGGGGTAGCCATTCATCCCCCCCTCACCAGAGTGGAGGAGCTACTCATAAGTATGGTGGCTCCTGGCCAACAACAGGAACAGCAACATACATGTGTCATCATGGAGTCCGGAGTCACCCAGCATGTTGACATGGAGCGTGCAGGTAACTTGCCCTATCTGTAGACTACTGTTACCTGTATTGGTGGATTATGCATATGTGATATGTGTACTGTGTGTTTAGCAGTTGTGCTGCCTAGTGTTGTGCAATACTGATATGTGGAATATAATGTGTACGCCTGTGACTGTCGACTGTTGTACTACTGTAGTTTAGCAAACTCACAGTAATGACAAACTTCCTCATATTCTTGTAGGTCCCTCTGGTGTGACAGCAAGTCAGCCGGTCAATGCTGGTGAGTGTGTTATAAATGTAATATTGCTAATGAAATATGCATGTCATAGGTGAGGTGTAGTCCATGTACATGTAACACACCTACGTTAATGCATGCTGTGCATGTCTGCTGTGAGATTATGCACATCTCAGTAATGTCAGTAGCTGCCTCAATCACATGTAATACACAGAGCATTGCACACAACTGTGGCAACACTGTACTGGACAATGGATAGGCATAGTTGATACACATGTACACAACATACACAACTTTGTTATACGCAGTACACCTTAACATGCTACACATGGTGTATCCAGACACCTGCTGTAAGGTCACACTTCAGTATCCCACATGTCATCCACAGAGCACACATAATATACCTGAGGGGTAGAGGCCTATCATGAGGCTGTGCAACACTCTTCAACACATAACACATTCATGTTAGGCAATGCTCCCTATTGGGAACCTTACAAACCCATGTAACAAGTTGCTGTGTAATTGTGAATGTAGCCATGGTACTGCAGTTCAGGTACAGCATGCTAGGTGGCAGTCTGACACCCATTAGTAGCCTTGAGTGACCACATGATGCATGATGATGATGGCTCATGGTACTACACCCCATCCAGTTACAGTGACCACAGTACTACACATAGCAGTCATTGCTATGCACCTCAATGTTATGTGTGTGCAAACATATGCACCTATACACAATATGCACAGCAATCACCATTTGTACAAAGTGACACATATATGTCTTGTAATACTATTGAGTGTATAGGTCACACTGGGTATGTGTGATATTCAATGTTGCAGTCATGTTGTAGCATGCCATGTCATGGCTGGCACTGGCATGTCCACAATATGTCCTACACTCACCATAACCACTGTACAAAGGTCATGATGAGCAATGGTATTCCATCATGTAGACATGCACTACTCATCCTGTGTGTATACATAGCATGCATGTGCTAAACCTGTGTCCACAATTATCTGCTACAGACACAGACACTGTAAACAGAAATGGATATCTATGTGACACACATATACACATCCAGCCATGGTATGTATACCTGTGAGTGATGGTGCACAGGACATTGCAGACCTCTTAATACTTGCACAGCAATGTTGTGTCCATGTACACATTGCATTCCAGGTTGAGGCCAATCACTGAACAACAACACACATGCATCAAAGCCATGTATACTGTTAATAACAAGGGCTGTCTACACTCGCACTGCATGGTTTTGAGCAACAAATTCTCTGCATGCTGACACGTGTGATATGACTGTTTGCCTTGTGATACTGTAACCCACCTTAAACCACCATTGAGTATATTTTGGATTGCTGGTATTGTGTGTGGGTATCTGCTGTAGTGAGGAGTGTATTTGTGTTCATGTGTGCATGTGTTCATGTGTGCATGTGTTCATGTGTTCATGTGTGCATGTGTGCATGCGTTCATGTGTGCATGTGTTCATGTGTGCATGTGTGCTGACATCATGTATAGGTCGTAAAATGTGTTTCCTGTCTTCCTCCCACAGGTGCTATGTTAGGGCTGGTTCACTGCTGCAGGGAAACTGATGTAACTGAGTCACATAGTGATAATGAAGATAGGTGTGTGGCGGCACAGGCGTGTTTGCCAGGGTCTATCGTTGGGCCACCAATTGACAGTACACAGCTGTCCACCCCATCCATGCATACAGTCATAATGCCAATACATCCATCACCAATGCCCATAGCTGAGGGACAGCGTACAGTTGGCATTGGCCAGGACAGCGTGGTATCCATGGCACATGCATCCCAACACAGCAGCCATACCCAGATGTCCGGAAGGGTATCACATAGGCAGATATCCAGGGGTTCTCGTAGGAGCACTGCTGCTCATCATGCCCCTGGCAGATATGCCACAGGTCTGACAATGTCACGCATGTTCCAGGCTGTCATGGAGGCACAGGCACATATGGAACGGTACACCAGACAGGGACTAAGGGCACAGAGGGCACATACTGCCATCATTGACAGTATCCGTGACCTAGCAGGGGCCATCCGTCATTACACCGAGGTCACTGATAGACATTGGGGAGACACATTAGATATCCTCCGCAATGTCATGTCCATGTGTCAGGACAGTGCGGGACGGTTGAGATGTTGATGTGGACATATGCCAGCAACATCAGCAGCTGGCAGTCACCGCGGATGTCCCTCAAGCCACAGCCACTCCCGTAGTGCCAGTACCAGCCCCAGCAATGTTGGGGGTGGGCTGTCCATAGAACGTCCTGGAAGATCACGTGCACGTGGCTCTGGACAGTCCTAGCTGGGACCTGTGTCCAGCGTAAATCCATCCACCTCTGGGGATAGTACCAAGTCTGGCTTAGTACCTGATAGTGTCAGTAGCACACCTGCTAGGCACAGGTACCATATCCATGGCCAGAGATGGTGATCTGTAAAGCCTCACAGGTACAGTCTGTGGCTGTCCCACAAATACCCATATATGGCAGCCACATGGTGGAACTGTGTGCATGCAGACACACACACATACTCCAGACACCTAGGGCTAACACATACCCACACACATTACAACAACATTGGCCCATTCCAGTATCCTTGCCCCTCACACACACACACATACATGTCAAGTGGATGGCTCACTGTAGGCCTCTGGCAAACCAATAACACACCCTGTGCATATGATGAAACCTGTGCCTTCTCCTGTCATCTGTAACATTGATGCAGGAACAGGCTACCATGGTGCTGATGCGCAGGGTGTCTATATAGCAGTATAGCAATGTTAGCATGTTGTCAGCAGTACAGTATAATGATATGCTTGAAGGTGTAGCTGAGCAGGCATGATGCATTAAAGCTATGATTGTCATTGTAGTGTTGTTTATACCAGTGTTGGTTCCAATTGTGTATTGTCTGGCCACGTGCCACTTGGCTGATGTGTGCAGTATTGGCACCATGTGTTAGAGAGTGGACAGTATGTGTGGGATGTGTGTAGCACAGATTTGCAGGTGTACAGTTGTGAACATGGTGGAGGTGCACTGTCTGCATGTACATGCATAGTGGACACATGGCCAGGGTGACATGCTCTGTATTACACAGTAACACTCCATAGTTTCTATTGGTGGCCAGTATGCATTGTACTACACACATTCCAGAACCTGACTACACATGTGTGTATGACATGGTTTGACACTATGCTGTGGGTGATACTGTTACTATCTGTCATTGTTTTGCATTCTGCTAGTATACATCACTTCCACCGCCTGACCATAACCAATCGTTATATAATGTCTTGACAACCGAAACACAGATGTAGGACACACAGCACCATTTGGATCCTTCAGGTACTATACTATGCCAGTAACCACTGGTATTCCCCTGAACCCATTACTGACACCACTCCTGTTTGGCATATAGCTCTATTAGGTACAAGCAATCACAGTAGGGATATGTCTGTCCATGTCTGGTAATGCATACTGTGGCCTATAATGCATTCTCGGTTTACTATCAAAATTTCGAACCGTACTCCGTCGACTGTACTATCGTCGAACACGGAAGTTCGAAAACGGTAATATTGATGTAAAAAAAACAATCTAGGAACGGGTTTTAACATGGGTCGAGGTAGGGTAAATGTTTATAGTTCGGAATAATACTGAATAGCTACCTCGACCCATGTTAAAACCCGTTCCTAGATTGTTTTTTTTACATCGATATTACCATTTTCGAACTTCTGTGTTTGACGATAGTACAGTCGATGGAGTGCGGTTCGAAATTTTGATAGTAAACCTGCAATCTCCAGATGACACGCACATCCTGCACAAGGGTATCATACAGACAGATGCCTGTTGTCAAACCCATGCTGAAAAGCTATAAGCCAAACTAAGCATAGTCATCCACCTTTACGGAACATATTATCCCCACACTACCACATAATAGCCAACAACATGATGAACAGGTACCGATGTGTACATGCAACCAAGTGTTACATCATCAGTCCTTTGTTAATCACATTTCCAAAGGTATTTTGAGATCCCTCGGTGGATCACATAAGCAATAAGGGGTCTGCATGCATATCCACAAAGTTTGTTCAACACCTGTTATAAATAGTCATCATTGACAGACTTTGCTGTGTTTAAACAGGTCTGACATATACCTCGGCCATAGACCCTCACACACACATTCCAATAGTAACCGTAATGACTTTGTGTGACACAGATGACCTAGGCCAGGGATCACTGCAGTGGCTGGCCTTGTCACAAGCATACAGATGTGACCTAAGGTCTGGGAAGCAGCAGCACAGTCTGGGAAGGATGACAGCTGTGTTCTTGTAGAAAGCAGGGTTCCCACACATGCAGTCATTGAGGTAACATGTACGTATATGTATTTGTCACACAGCTAGCTCACATCTGCAATACATACTGATATGTCATACAGTAGTAAAAGCAAAACCCACAACACATTGCCCAACAGTGTCACACACATACAGCACACACACTCACCAAGTGCAGGATTCAAACCCCTACTTAACTACTTCATGATACTAGAGGAGTACGCATTAACACGACACACTATAAATATTACTAGGAGTTCTCTTTTCCACAGGTATATTTGTAGGATTGTGACATCATCAGACTTGACATAGGTTAGTTTACCACTTTTGAGGTGTTTCACTGCTCTCCTAAAAGGTTGCTCCTTCCCAAGGAGACCACACACAAACACAAACACACACACACACAGTTGTCCAATGCAGGATTCAAACCCCTACCTAACTACTTCATGATACTAGTGGATTACGCATTAACACAATGCGGTATACATATTACTGGGAGTTCATTTTTCCACAGGTATATTTGTAGGATGGTGACATCATCAGACTTGACAAAGGTTGGTTTACCACTTTTGAGGTGTTTCACTGCTCTCCTAAAATGTTGCTCCTTCCCAAGGAAACCACACACAAACAGTTGTCCAGTGCAGGATTCAAACCTCTAACTAACTACTTCATGATACTAGTGGAGTATGCATTAACACAACACGCTATACATATTACTAGGAGCTCTCTTTTCCACAGGTATATTTGTAGGATGGTGACATCATCAGACTTGACAAAGGTTAGTTTACCACTTTTGAGGTGTTTCACTACTCTCCTAAAAGATTGCTCCTTCCCAACGAGAACACACACAGTTGTCCAGTGCAGGATTCAAAACCCTACCTAACTACTTCATGATACTAGTGGAGTAAACTACTTCATGATACTAGTGGAGTACGCATTAACACGACATGCTATACATATTATTGGGAGCTCTCTTTTCCACAGGTATAGTTGTAGGATGGTGACATCATCAGACTTGACAAAGGTTGGTTTACCACTTTTGAGGTGTTTCACTACTCTCCTAAAAGGTTGCTCCTTCCCAAGGAGAACACACACAGACACACACAGTTGTCCAGTGCAGGATTCAAACCCCTACCTAACTACTTCATGATACTAGTGGAGTACGCATTAACATGACATGCTATACATATTACTAGGAGCTCTTTTTTCCACAGGTATATTTGTAGGATGGTGACATCATCAGACTTGACAAAGGTTGGTTTACCACTTTTGAGGTGTTTCTCTACTCTCCTAAAAGGTTGCTCCTTCCCAAGGAGAACACACACAAACAAAGTTGTCCAGTGCAGGATTCAAACCCCTACCTAACTACTTCATGATACAACAGGAGTATGCATTAACACGACGCACTATACACATTACTGGGAATTATACTTTCCACAGGTATATTCATAGGATGGTGACATCATCAGACTATACAAAGTGGGTTACATTAGGTGACATTAGATGGGCTACATTGAAGGAATGTCTAAACAATTTGGGCATGTGATCATCAAAGGTGAGTTTACTATCTACCTGTGTCCCCAGGGCCATAATGATTTTCTCCGTACATGCTGGACTACTACCTATGTGGTAATTTGTGTGCACTTTATTTTACCCAAAGGGGATGACTATGCATTCTTTGCCATTCAGCTTGACGGCATTGTTTTGACACCAGGTATCTGTCTCTGTTAGATGCTTCTGGAGGATGTCTGTGTCAGCTGTACAGTTGATTATGAACCACAGTTACCATTCATCTGCAAAGCTGTTCAGTCATACACCTGCCATGCTTCCCTGTACCTCTGAGCAGTATCTACTGAACAGGTGGGGTCCCAGGACCAAGACCTGTGTGATGCCATTTGTGAGTGGCTTAGAGTTGGACATGGCACCCGCAACTATGAACATGAATGTTTGATCTGTAAGCCACTTGGCCACCCATCTTGTGACATAGCTGTTAATGTTCAAGCTGGTACACTTGTCCATAATGACAGAGTGGGGAAAGGTGTAGTAAGCCCTTAGTGAGGTCCAGGTGGGCTGTGTGGACTACTTTCACCTCCATCTATGTTCATGGTAACTGTTTTAAATAACTCAACTAGGTTTGTGAGACAGGCTCTGCCTTTAACAAGGAAAAGTTGTGCAGAGTCCAGTGTCTGGAGATCTCCAATGTCTCAGTGTATGGGTTCCATGACAATTGGCTCAATAGCTCTGTAGACCTGGCTGAGTAGACATATTGGGCAATGGTTTCCAGGTTCTGTTTTGGCACACCCTTTGTGGAGCTGGATGACTGCTAGTGTATGCCATTCTTTGGGTACATAGCCTGTGGTACAGCTGAGTCTGGATAGTGAATGTAGGTGAGTGTGTAGTTCCTTATGGGCCTAGTGTAAGACGTAGCCTGGGACACCATACAGTCACATTGATGCTATGTTCTTAGCTTTGGTGAGGGCTGTCTTTACCTGCATGTCCATGACGTCTGGGTCTCTGCATCCTTCTGTGATGGACACAGGCTCTTTTGGGGGTGATGGGGGGGTTTACACTGAACTTGTCCCCCTGGATGTGGGCAATGAAAGTTGGTTTGGTGTATTTCATTTCTTTTTTCAGTAGCTGACAGCATATTTGGAAGTTGACACCGACATGTCTGGTATAGTGACTGAAGGCTTTGTGGTTGTTATTCTTACATTCCTTGGCTATTTGTCTTTAGAAACTGTCCTTGGATTATTTTATGAGCGATCATTGTTTCTTCCTGATAATGATCTGTGATACCTTTCCTTTAGTGAAGTTGGATCTATCATGTGTTCATTTCCTCCTTCTCTTGTCTAGCTTATTTATGGACAACAAACACCTGCTTGTTGTCCTATTTTTGGAGGAGTGCATCTTGGTTTGGTTTGTGATTTCTCATTCCATGCATCCCTGTAGATGCTCATAGGATGCACTTGTAAATGTTTCTGCAGATTGCATACCATTATCCTATAGCAAGAGGTCTTTGGAACTTTCCACTTTGTTCTTGGGAAGTGTGCAGTTTGCTTTTGCAAATGTCTTCACAGTGGTTTCATTGACTGGGTGTGGGGGCAGGATGTGGATGTCCAGTGTGATTACTTCATTATCTGATATTCCCAGCGAGGGGTTTATCTCTGTTGTGGGACACTGGTACCCCATGTTGGTGATGATCATGTCCAGTATGTTGTCACCTGTAGTGGGTGTGCTGACCAGCTGTTCCAGGGTATTAGAGTTTCTTAACTGTAGGACACATTGGGCAAAGGACATTGTATACGAGTAATTCACACACTCAATGTTTGGGTAGTTGTAATCTCCTCATATAATGGTGTTTGATAGGACCTTTATATTTGCCATTGTTCTCCAGAATACTGAGTGAGGTTCCTGAGACAAGGTACATGATCTGTAGCAGGCTACAATCTGATGGGCAGCTTTGCCCAATGTTAGTTGCACTTGCATGGTCTCCAAGGCCTCATGCTGTGCCAGTAACCTGAAGGTGTGGATATCCATAAGGTAAATGGCTACACCCCTTCCTTTTGTATTTCACTCATGGTTTTGCGTCCAAAGGTCAGAGTGATTGTGAGTGTTTTACATGGATCATATCCAGCAGCTCTATGTCTGACATTCCTTTGTATGTTAGGCAGTGAACACCTCTGTGTATGCGATATGCAAGGGAGTACGGATGGAGCATTTTGCAATGGTCTGTGTATGGCATGTATTTCAGGCCACTAATGCTCTTTGTGAGGTATTGCTGATGGCTTTCCAGTTGTTGTAGTTGTCTTGTGAGGTACATAGCAACAGTGGCGTTGTACTCTTTTATAGTTCTAGTGAGTGGTGAGTAGAGGGGAACACTGTCCTCTTTTATTCTGCATGAGACACTTTTTGTGATGAGGTGTGCCACATAAGAGGGTTTCCTGACTACTGTGGGAATGTGCTTATCACAGTTGTATCCACTGTCCACCTGTGACTCAGGGTCTCTTGTCACACTTACAGTGTGAGGTATACTACCACCTATGTTGTAGTTCTTGGCTACAGAGATTTTAACAAAGGTGATGATAATGCACCTTTTGGCATTGCGCTACAGCCCATGGCTTGGACAACAGCCATCTGTTTCAGTGAGGCCCTTTTGTATGATGTCCACATCTTTAGTGTTTACAATGATGGCTCCTAGTTTGCAGTCCTCTGGAAACTTCAGTAGCCACAGACCTTTCATGTTAATGTTTACTTCAGGGAAGTAGATACTACACACCCTGAGAAGTTATCTAGTCCCATGGCTGCTGTGATACTGGCTTCGTAGAGTGTTTTTTACCTGTGCAGCCATGATGACAGCAACTTTGCAGTCTTCCATTATAGACATATGCTCTTTCATGGGTGAGAGGGGGGTAAAATTAACTCTGATCCTATCTGCCAGGATGTAGCCAATATCAGTTGGCTCTGTACATTTAGTGCCATTGAGCTGTAACTCAGAACAGATCTGAGTGTAACCATGACTTGGACCTGTCTGTTGGGCAAAGATCTCCTGCGTAGACAGTATGCAACAGAGTACAGCTTGGGTTACATTCATTCTTGTTGCATGGAGCAACTGTGTGAGGCCAGTAATCCTCTTGTTAAGGTACTTCATTGGTCTTTCTAGCTGCTGAACCTGCCTAGTCAGATTAATTGCAAGTGTGCTGTGGTACTCTCTGACAGGTCTGATGACTGCTAAGTAGTGGCAACCTCCTTTGACCTACATGCACAGACCTTGGCAGTTTGTGTGTACACATAGCAGGATTTTCAGACCACTTTGTGAATGTGTTTCTAGAAGTAGAGATGACTATACACATTTGCTCATAGATCCCTTATTATCACATCC
This sequence comes from Protopterus annectens, assembly GCF_019279795.1. Classification (NCBI taxonomy): domain Eukaryota; kingdom Metazoa; phylum Chordata; order Ceratodontiformes; family Protopteridae; genus Protopterus; species Protopterus annectens. Next base: position 520,808,858 of record NC_056734.1, on the reverse strand, counting down.
ATATTTAGCCTGTGTGTGTGAGCATGCCCAGTACGACCTTTCAGTGTGATACTGAATGAAATCCACTACATTTGTTGGAGTATGTGAGCACACACAGTATACACATTTATACTATATGCGTATGGTAAATCAAGGTGTATTTCTACAGCAGGGCTCACCTTTGTGTCATAGATCAACAGGGCTCATGCTGTGCCTGCAGGGCTTCCATGAGACACTTTGCATAAACTTATCAACATTTCTACATACAGGGGGGACAGCTATTCTTTGTACATTTCTACCCGTGGGCACACCAGATTGTTACTGTGGGTGTACATAGGATGTGGGTTTCACCTGACACTTATACACATTTGCTGTGCCTGCACTGCTATGTACAGGACACCATTACAGTCTGTACTGTTGCCTATCATACTGGCTTGAGGCATACTACTGTACTACAGATCTTAGCGTCCATTGTCACATATATTAGCTTGCAACTTCATAGCCTGCACAACCCACATCACAACGCCTGGCCTGATGTTCTCTGTCTGCATAGGCGTGTGGGTGAGGTTACCCATTTGCCTCATTAGGGGCATGATACAGTATTGCTTTGTGTTTGCATTAGTGTACAATTGTCCTGCTATGTCTGTGCCACTGTAATGCAATCATGGCTTAGTGGTTCAGTACTGTGACTATAGTGCACAGTATCCTGGGTTCAAGCCCTGTCACTGCTTTTTATTTTCATGCTGGCCAGACCAGACTGCTTAAGGAACAGTAAAGCAGTTATGAGCATGTTTAACTGACTTTGCTCAACTTTGCCTGACCTTGGCCAACATTCCACGAGCAATTTTGTTTACATATACTAGATATTGGTAAAAGCTGCTTAGCATTGCTTTATATTGCTTAAAACATGGCAATCATGCCTCAGGTGGTGCTGCAGGGCTGCCTATGTCAGATGCACATACTACACTCCCTATACATGTTTGGAAACAGGTAGTGTCAAGTTAGGCATCCCTTTTATTTTATGTGTGAGTCAGAGAGAGGTATCATTTCCAGGGTTCCTACTGAGCCAGTGTATGTGCTATGCGTTGCCTCTTTGCCAAGGCCAATGCATACTGAGCATGCCTCCTTTTGCCTACTGGGGCAGGCTCAGGTTGTTCCTCCTCCGAGTCACGCTGTGCCTGTGCAGGCCTTGGCAATGGTAGGGGGCTGTCTGGCCCTGCCCCATGCTGTTCCTGCTGCAGCTGTTTTCACAGGATCATATTGTGTAGCATGGCACATACCATGACAATTTGGGTACATGTAGTTGATGAGTACTGCAAGGCTCCACCAGATGTGTCCAGGCACCGGAACCGTGACTTGAGCATCCCAAACACACGCTCGATTACATTTCGTGTTTGTGCGTGTGCCTCATTATGGAGTTCTTTGTTCAGGTGTGTCTGCATTTCTGATGGGTGTCATCAGCCACGGCTCCAGTGCGTATCCAGCATCCCCCACTAGGTGACCATCAGGGATGTCCCCATTGGCAAATGTCTGGCACAGCTGCGTCAGATGCCACATATGGGAATCGTGGTAGCTTCCAGGACAGCCAGCACACACATTCAGTATTATGCCCTGGGCATCGCACACGACCTGGCAGTTGATGGAGTGGAAGCCCTTGCGGTTGATGTAGGCCCTACCTCACTCACCGGCTGGTGCTTTGATGTGTATGTGCATGCAGTCTGTTGCACCCTCTACCTCAGGGTATTCCGTTATTTGCTGGAAGAGACGCATATTGCTGGCCAATACCTCATGGGAATTGGGGAAATATACATGATCACTGACATGGCATTCAGGAAATGATGCAGTACCCTGGATGCTGATGCCTGTGAAATCCCCATCATATCACCAGTTGGTCTCTGGATGGTACCTGTTGCTAGTATTCTTAGGCCAACACATACCTTTGCTTCCACTGGGATGGGTTCCCCTCTGTTGGTTCTGTGTGTGAAGCGTGGCCTGCACAGCTCGACAATTTGCTGCAGGAGCTCTCTGTCCACTCTATAGCACTCCACTATCTCCAGCTCATGTAGCCTCTGGTAGATTACCCTGGGTCTGTACACTCTTCTCCGTCTCCTCACTGTGGGTTGCTCAGCAGCATTCACAATGGCACCACCCTCAGCATCTTGCACATGTTGCCTTATAACAGCAATGGCAGCCCCTAACATTTTTATGTCTCAGTTTAAGCTTTTTAAGTTTTCACTTCAGTGCTGGGCTGGGCTGGGCTACTGTACTGCCTGTGTAATTGGCTGATTCTGATTGATTTCACCTGGCAGCTCTGCTAGTTCTCCTTGGTTAACTTCCTACTACTTATTTTCCTTCCTTTTCCCTTTCTGTTTCCACAGAAACAAGCGCACACGAGCGCACATGTGCGCACACAGGCTTACACAAGCTTACACAGGCTTAGGCGGGTGCACATTTGTGTAAACAAGCTTAGACGGCCTAACACAGGCTTACACGGGCGCACAGCCGTGCACACAGGCTTAGACGGGTTTACATGAGCGCACACAGTGTAAGCAGCTTTACAAGAAACTTTTGTGATAGCCATGGCGTACACCTTCAGTTTCTGGGTTTCAGTTTAGACAACTGTAGACACATTTCTCCTAGTCCTGAGTAACTCACAGCAAACACATGCCACTCTGCTCCAATAAGCTTACAGTCTTTTTGATACATACCCCTTCATGATGTCACCCATCTTCTACTCTGTTCCTCCCCTTATCCTACTCTTACACTCTAGGGACATGGTTCACATAGCAGGAAATATTGGGATTCACTATCCTTATCCTCATTTGCATTGGATTGCCTACTAATGCTTGGTTACATCTCTCACACTGAGCTTCCCCCCCTTAGCAACCACAACTCAGTAGCCATGTTGTCTTCTGCCTGCCATTCACTTGCATGGCAGATGAATATTTTGAATTAAATCATATTTGTGGCTTTTAATTTCTTGATTTTCTGATTTTTTTAGTGCGCCGCACGTTTGCGCTACGCTTAAACATCGGAGAACGAGGAAAAAAAAATTACTTGTTATTATTTTGCAACACATAAAAATGCCAATGGCCATATATTTGCCCATTGGCGTGCTTCATCAACTGGATGCATCCTTTATTTGGAGCTCTCATGGCTCCGTTTTACTATTTGCAGAACGGTACTCAGTTGCCAACCGAGTACATTTCTGCAAATAACACTACTCTTACTCGGACAGGTTAGTGTTTCCTGGATCGCAAATTTACCTCATTTGCATAGCTTTTAGCAGCAAATGAGGTAATTTGCATAAACTAACCCACACACAGGAAAGCATCTTCTAATATTCAAACAATATAAAATCATGTTTAGAGACTTAAGCAGAGACTGTTAATTTAAATCAATCACTTACAGAAGCTGAAAGAGCCATAGTAGTTATTGCCTTTACTGATGGAGGATATGCTTGGAGACAAATCTTAGACTGTATTATACTCTCAGCAAGGAGTCTGAAAATTCTATTTTAAACTTACAAAAAAAAACAGAAACTGTAAAGGCAAAGTACTATCTTTAGCCAAAAGCAGGTAGTTTTGATTTCAAATGTTAGATGTATTTTCTGAGCATTTTTTTTGCCTGGTTGAATGTTTTATTTTCATATCCATGTGCAGTTTTGTCTGTTTGCATGTTTGTTTAACACGAAAATGTTTCAACTTATTTATTTCAAGGAAAGAACCTTATTGTTTAAACTTGAATGCTTGTCAGTGACATCTTATTTAATAGCTTACGGGTTTATGCATTTTGATTGTGTCCACCCTGTTAAGGGTACCTGTTCTGAGCTAATTGCTGAAGGTTGGATTATTTTAAGTGTAAATAGTATGGGCTGTTCTTGTACTATTTTAAGTGTAAATAGTATGGGCTGTTCTTGTACTATTAGTTTTTACTAAGTGATGATAAAGATACTTAAAAGCTTACGATAGGGTGTAGGTGCTAAAGAACTGCCATTTACAACCATTTAGAAAAAACTGTGTGCGAGCGCACCCATGTGCACGCATGTATGTGTGTGTGTGTGTGTGTGTGTGTGTGTGTGTGTGTGTGTGTGTGTGTGTGTGTGTGTGTGTGTGTGTCTACAAAATCAGGAATGTGAATCAAAGAACACATGAATTTATGCATGCTCCTAAAAATGGGTGTAGGGGGACCATGGTTTGAAAACAGCCCAGAAGTATACTTAATCTGCCATTGGCCAGATATATTTACTATGAATGTAGGTTTCAATGCAGTTTTAATGAATGTGAGTTTCAAGGACAGAAAAGTTTACTGTTGCTCATGCTAAGTCTGTTTTCATTGTGAGACTTATTCTTTTGTTTAGCAAATGGCTATCAGTGTTTGTGCTATAAAATTTGAAACAAAATGTTTAAATTAAGTTCAAATATCTGTAATCATTGCAGAAGTAAAGAAAAAAACTAGTATGCACACTGATAGGTTTGAACAGTATTTTTTCATAATGGGGCAAGACGGGTGGTCAAGTAATGGGACACTGGAATGGCTGCTAGGCCTGGATGCTGGGGATTGGCCCTGATCCATTACCCTGTGTAGGGCCCCATTTGACCATGATCTGGCTCTGCATGTACCAAACACACTTAAGGCCAACTACTCTTTGTATATTAACTCAGACAAGCTGTAGGACTCAAAATTCATACTGCTGGTTCCATCAGGTCATATTAAAAATTAATGGTAGTTGTGCATGAGTAGGGTTGCCAGCTGTCCTTTTTTTTGACCGGACTGTCTATTTTTCTGACAAATTGTCCAGTTACAAATTTCATTCAAAACCGGACAGGTGAAGTCTGGGTTTTGTGCCACTGCCATGGTCTCAAGCATTTCTCCCACTCCATCTTACTCTGCGAATCAGAAGTTGCTGAGTATTATACAAATCCAGGAGGTTCTACCACAATGCACGTACTCATGTCAGGCCCCTCTAAGTGAAGGGCAGAAGCCAATGGTCAGCCTCATTGTAAACAGTCCAATCACATTTTGCAAAGCGTCCTATTACCACGTCACGTCCGTTCCGTCTAGCCGGCAAGAAGAGAGAAAAAAAAGCTAGTGTGAGTGGTGAGGGGATACTGTATGAATGAATCTCAGTCTGGGGTATCTCTGTTCTTACTAAAAGGGTTGTAAAATTGCCTTAGGTAAATGAAGCATCATGCCTTTTGACTTCAGGAGGTAAGCAGTGTCTGCATATTATCTACATATTTTACCATTTTGTTTTTGTACTACTTTTACCTTTACTTTTAGTACAAAATAGAGTGGTGAGGTCGAGTTTTATTTTAATTATAGGGAATGCAAGAGTGGGGTTAGTATTATGTGGCAAAAGTTCAAAGCATGCAGATAACTTATTTCGTTATTTAGTTTTATTCCTTTAAAACAATGACACACTGCAGGCTGTTTTGCATTTTTCTGGAGAGTTGCAAATATTTGCTAATGCCAAATAGATTGGGCATTTCATTTAGCTTAATATATTATTTTGGGAGTCTGTTTATATTACCTGGAATTAAAACCCTCGATTATTGTCATTCTTAAGTGGTAACCTGTATAATGACAGTACATTAATTTTGGTTGGATCTCCTTGCACATCACATAGACAGATCAGGAATGCCAACTGCTTCAGTTTTGTTTTTAATTGATTTATCAAAGAGTGCAACAAATCGAGGAGCATAGTGGTAGTTAGGGAGCTCCGGTTTCCTCCCACATCCCAAAGACATGATGTAGGTGGATTGGACAGACTAAATTGGCCCTAGGTGTGAGTGCATGCGTGTGTGTGCCTTCTGTGGAAGGTTGGGCATCAGGGTGGCAACTCGACACCGTAAAACTCCACTGCCAATCATGAGCGGACGGTTATCTCCTGTTGTGACCCCTAACCGGGAAAAGCCGAAAGAGGAAGAAGAGTGGCACTTAAATGAAACAGTGCATTGTACAGTGCCATCTACATTTATTATTTGGTGGTATGTGGTGGGCACTGGGAAATTGTCTTCCATTAAGATAGCTTTCACTTTCCCAGGTTTACATAGTAGTTTCTCTGTTTGATAGCCCATGTGTAGGGTTCACAAAGTCAGGTAGTGGTGGTGATGGGTACTAGTTTGCCTTCAGGGATAGTGGTGCACTCTGCTGTCTGCACTGCTGTTCTCCAAAGGACTATCTGAGCAACATTTGTTTTGTTGTATCTATTATGTTGTCTATATGACTGCTGATTATTTGATTGCTCTGAATATCTGGCACTGGTGAAGCTTACACTTTGCATCTTGATCACTGTTTTTAACTACAGTCACAATCCAGGGCATTAAAGAAGCAATTTTTATATAACTGCAGAAGCCGTAATGGGAAATGTGCATTTGTTTGTGCTCAGTCTGAAGTCATAATTGCAAGCTGTCACATATTTGCACCATCAGTTGTCTTTCTGAACTCCTGAGTTTATTATTTAGTTGTAAGTTAACAGTTCCAAACAGTGCTTTGAGATTTCTGATTTTGCACTTGGCTTGTAGGATTGGGACTTGTATACTGTCACCAGTACAAGGTAATTTATTCACATGAGTGAGCTCTGCCTAAGGTGCCACAGCATAAAATAATATGCACACTTTATTAACTTTACCATATTTTACATTGGTTACAGAACAAACTCTTATTCTATTTCTGGTTTATTCTAGTAAAACAAACCAGTCCTGGAATTAGGTGCTTCTCAAGAAAAAAATGTCCACAATGTATTGAAAAACAAGAGAAGTACTCCACGGCTTAGCGGCAACTCTTTATTGTAGAAAAACAAATTAAAACAGTAAGCGCTTTCATGAACGTTTCTTCAGACTTTATACCACACATATCCTCACTACATTTAAATACTATTCTTTGTACTCATCAGCCAATCTCCACAAGCAAACTATTAAGCAATCAATTGAATTAATTGCAAATCAATTATGTCTTTAACTATTATATGGGCATGTGTCTAATGGAAGCTCTTGCAGCCTTATATAGCAAAAAACTTCTTTTACATAAGTAAATATTCTAAACATCTAAAAGTGTTCCAATACTATTTCAATATATATTCTTTTATAACATTACATTGAAAATATATTATGTTTCATACTAAAATACATGTATTTTAAAATTAATAATGTGAAAAATATGTATGTCATATGAATTTCATATTTATAAATAACTAATGATAAAACTATGAAATAAATAATTAATTAATTCCATTAGTATAAATAAATATAAATATGTGAAAATACATATAAGAACTGCATGAAATGTACATTCTATGAATTCTATATATAAAAAAAACTATACTCACAAAATCCCTATCTATAAATATAATATAAAATTGTATTATAAAACTACATTCCAAGACATATATACTCATCCTCTTATTTACATTTGTGTATACAAAGAAAAGAATATATATACATGTAAAAATGCATGTATTGAAATTGGGCTCCTCAGATGTATATGTATATATATGCAAAAACCATTTCTTAAAAATACATATAAAAATAAAAACATTTAAGAAAACATTATACATTATATAGTGCAACATAATATGAAAATAATGAAAAATAATGAAAATTGTAAAAAGACATATATGTATATGCACATATCTGCACAACATAAATAATCAAGTTGTATTCCATAAATAACACCTAAGAATAATTCAATGTTTATATGGCTTTGCTACTAAAAAGGGCTTTAGTGAACTTTTCTCATTTAAGCCATGTCCTCTACTGGCTTGTAACCTAATTATCCATTTATTTTCTCTTTCTTCTGTGTAATTTCTAATGTTACCCAACCTTTCTGTTGTCAAAATCACTTCCAATGCCATAAACTTAAAACTATGTCTAGACCCTACTGTAATAATGTGTTTAGCCAGAGCATTGTTTTCATTTTCTTTATTTATGGCATATACATGTTCTCTAACCCTTTCTCTTAGAGTCCTGTTTGTCTTTCCCACATAAAATGATGCACACTGTTGACATTGAGCTAGGTAGATCAAGTCTCTAGATCTACAATCAGCATATCTGTCAAATGTGAACTTTCTTCCATTGTCAGTGTGTACAAACTCATTCCCATTAAGCATGTAGCTGCATTGGTTACAATGTCGACATGCAAAAGTACCCTTCCTTTGTGAATATACCAACTCTTTTCTATTGTCTTCATAGCAAAGTAATCTTTTCAGAGACTTCATATTCTTATATGTAACATTTGGTCTATCTCCTGCTAATTCTCTTATTTTATCATCTACCATTAGCATTCTCCAATTATTATTTATAATCTCTTTTATTCTACTATTTTTGTTTGTGTATGGTATAATTAACCTACTTGTTGTGCTTTTAGATTCTTTCTTACTAACCATTCGTTCACTTCTATTACTTCTAAACAAAAAGGGTTTCCCTTTATCCTTTCTATATCCGATGTTCTCTGAGATAATGGTATTTACATCTTGTCTGTCATAACCTCTCTCCATAAAGCTGTTTCTCAACATATTTTGTTGTTCATCATGCCTATTATCATCAGTCACTAACTTGGATATCCTCAGGGATTGACTTTTCACTATGTTGGGGTAAATATGTCTTGGATGCATACTATTGTGGTGTAATAAATTATTCCTCCAACAAGACTTCCTATATAGATCTGTACTTATTTCTTTACCCTCCTTTTTAATGTATACATCTAAAAACTCTATTTGATTAGATGAAAAGGTATATTCAAACCTTAAAAAATCTGTCGCCATTTATATATAAAATGAAGTCATTTAGTTGTTCCACAGTACCATTCCAAATAAGGAAAACGTCATCCATAAACGCTACAATTTTTATATTTTCCTTGAACGGAGCATCTCTTAATACATATGTGCCCTCCCAGTATGCCATAACTAAATTCAAGATAGGAGTTTGCACATGGTGTCCCCATTGCTACACCTTTCTTTTGTAGAAAATATTTGTTTTCATATACAAAAACATTATTCTCCAAAATTATCTCCAGTAACATCATATATCTCATTGTGAGATCTCTGGGGACATTTTTTTCTATCAGTAAGAGCCTAACATATTCCATGCCCACCTGGTTAGGTATGCACGTGAAAAGTGAGGCTACATCCAAGGTTACTAGAATGTCATCTTCCTTATTGTTTTTGGAATGGATATAGTCAGCATAACTATATAAAAAATCTTCTGTATCTTTTATTATGGAACTAATTTCATTTACTACTGGTCTAAACTTTTTCTCTAAATAAATGGATAATGGTTCTGTGTACCAACCCTTTCCAGGAACTATAGGTCTAAAAGGGGGGTTTGTCAAATTTTTGTGTATTTTTGGTAACCCCCTGAAACTGGGGATTACTGTTTTTTTAACCAAAAAATATGCATACAGTTCATTATCTATAACATTACAAAGAAATAAATCATATAACATCTCATGTATACTTTTAATTATCTTATCTAATGACACGTTATTTAAAACTTGATATGTATCAATTTCCCCTAACAAATTATTCATTTCATCTGTATACATACATCTATCTAATACTACAACAGAGCCTCCCTTGTCTGCTTGTCTTATGACTATTTCCTTATTAACTTGTAACTTTTTTAAGGCTTCATTCTCACTATGACTTAAATTATAGAACTCAGGTTTTTCATTCACTTTCATATAATACTCTAAAAGATCCCTTTCACATGCTTTTTCAAAAGCTTTTAGTATTGAATTTGCTTGTGGTACAAAAACAGAAGGTTTTCTGAAAACATTCTCTACAGTTCTTTCATCATTCTCAAACATTAACTTCAAACCCAAATTTCTTACAAACATCTTAATATCAATTATAATGTCAGTAAAATCAGCATGTCTTGAAGGTATAAAAGATAAACCTTTGTCTAATAACGCTTTCTCATAATCAGTCAAAGCGTACCTGGAAATGTTTATGGTTAATCCTTCTGTATTGGACGTAGAACTTTCCTCTGGAATTCGCGTGTGTCTTCTAAGTTCTTCCTTTTCTTCACGTTGTTCGTTGGTGACCAAGTCCGTCGTTCGACTTGCCTTATTGGGAATGGAAAAGAATGTTCATCTTCTGCTGTAAGTAAAGCGTCTTCTACAAAGGAGACACATCCGTTATTCGTAACTCTCTTCTCTTTTATTCCCTCTTGTATATTACGTTGATGAACCTTCGTTCCCTCTTGTGCCTCTCTTCGGTCAGCATTCGCCTCTCCCTTCTCCAGATTCACCACCACAGATCCCTTCACTGTACTGGAGTTTCTCGTTTCACCATGCGACAAGGTGCTTCCCATCGACGTCATCGCGTTGAGCGTGTGTTGCATGTGAACAACGGAGCCCTCTGGTGTATTATGGTGATGATTGCTCTGACTGTTACGTGAAGCATTGTTAGATGTAGCCTGGGCATAAGTGGCTTGAGCATTGATGTTTCCTTTTTGCGTTGTGGGTTTCCTGGTGATATTGTCACCCATCACAAAATCTCTCGGCCAAGAAAAGACTTGTCCTCTCATAAAATTTCAATACATGCATTTTTACATGTATATATATTCTTTTCTTTGTATACACAAATGTAAATAAGAGGATGAGTATATATGTCTTGGAATGTAGTTTTATAATACAATTTTATATTATATTTATAGATAGGGATTTTGTGAGTATAGTTTTTTTTATATATAGAATTCATAGAATGTACATTTCATGCAGTTCTTATATGTATTTTCACATATGCGCTTATATTTATTTATACTAATGGAATTAATTAATTATTTATTTCATAGTTTTATCATTAGTTATTTATAAATATGAAATTCATATGACATACATATTTTTCACATTATTAATTTTAAAATACATGTATTTTTAGTATGAAACATAATATATTTTCAATGTAATGTTATAAAAGAATATATATTGAAATAGTATTGGAACACTTTTAGATGTTTAGAATATTTACTTATGTAAAAGAAGTTTTTTGCTATATAAGGCTGCAAGAGCTTCCATTAGACACATGCCCATATAATAGTTAAAGACATAATTGATTTGCAATTAATTCAATTGATTGCTTAATAGTTTGCTTGTGGAGTTTGGCTGATGAGTACTATTTCTGGTTTATGCTTTTGATTTGGCCTTGTATTTGCTTCTGATCTCTTTGGGTGCCAGATAGTACATCTCAGTGTCATCCCAGTCTGAGGTTTACTAGATTGTGTTACTCAGTCTGTACTGGAACATCAATTACTGCTAAGGGGAATGTTTACTTTTTGCCTGTATAACTAACTTTAAACTACTCCTGTGGGAAACGTTGTTTCATCTGGGTATTCTTGTGAGTCACCCTGAAGGCTGCTACACAGGGTTTTAGGCTTTATTTAGCATCCTGTTTTTCTCCTGTACTATGCTGTTGAAGCCAATTATGCCACTGTGATGTTGTTTTCCATACTGAATGCATTTTTACCAGCACAGTTCTGTTGAGTGTCTTTGTAGTAGGCTTTTTTTAATACACTGAAAGGAGTACACTTGCTGAATGTTATGTACGTGTTTATATTACTGTATACTGATTGTTCTGACACGTTTGTACCAGCACATCTGTAGTTTCACTTTCTGTGTACTAATCACCTTAGATACTGTGCTAGGAGTACAATTGTTGAATGTTAATGCATACCTATCTCACTGTACAGTATTCTAGTGTCTGCTGCTCATCTTTATCCTCATCTGTCCAAAGCCATATACAATTTGCTTCTCACATTACTCTTTCCAGTTAACTTCCCCATTACCTTACTGTTATCACCTATAAATCCCCCTGTTATCCTCAGACTGCATTTCTCCCTCCAGAGGTTTCATACCAGCACTTGCTTCCCCCCCACCCTGAACACACACTAGGCCCTCCAATTACTCCTTGTCCCTATCTCTTCATACTCCTGTCTACTGCAACCCTCACCTGCAGCCACTCTCTCATGCTACAGTGTGTTACCCCCCCAAGGATTTATGCATTTATATCACGTTATCGAAAGATGAAAATAGCGAACGCTATTTCATCAGCCCCAAAACATCTAAACATGAAAATATCAAACATTCAGAACAGCGAATTTTTTCCCATGGAAAAAATGCGCTGCTCCGAAACACATACACACAACACAAGCACATCAAACAAACAGCAACCACACACATAACTTAAATTCCTACAACATACACTACTATCTACCCACTTACCTTAACCCAAACCCTAACCCTAAGGTCTGTCACTATCGCACACTCACCTAACCCACGCCCTAACCCTAACTCACTTAAACCACACATGCCTAACCTGCGCCCTAACCCTAACTCACTTAACCCACCCCTAACCCAAACAATTGCACACTTACCTAAACCCAACCCGTAACTTTCCACCACAGCTCTAAGAATAGCGAAGCCACAGAAACGGCCAACTGAATTCTTTCCCGGGGAAAGAATTCGCTGTTCTGCAGCTTCGCTATTCTTAGCATTCGCTGAATAGTGTTCGATATCAGAACATTAGAAGTTTTAATACTTCGATGTTCTGATATAGACCTGGAGTTATTGCTTGTGACATAAATAGGCCATGTTGATGAGACACAAATGTGTCTCAGAGGGTCCCCATGCACTGGAACAAGCTTCCCATCCATGTGAAGCAGAGTCCATCCCTAGCCCTATTTAAGCATAACTTTGACCAACAGGTGGGAAATTGGAAATCATCCCTGTTGCCATCTATCCATTTTTTTTTCTGGACTATCCACAAATCAAATCAGTTCTCTACTAGTCAGGAAAACACTGTAAAAACTCCAGTATTTTGTTTCACAAAAGGAAACAGACTATCAGTGTTTGTTAAATTGGCTGATTTACTATGCTTTTTTTACAGAAAAGCATAGTAAATCGGCTGAAAGCAGACAACCGGAACAGAAAAAGAGGGCGTTCCCATCAGCTGATGTCGTTGTGACATCACACAATGGGTGCAGCATGGATAGGAGAGGGGGTGGGAATGGGTGGAGTTATGGGTGATGCGAAGGGCGTGACCTTAGTCCGGTTTTAGCCACAAAGAAAGGTTGCAATCCTATACATAAGTTAAATCCATAGCACTAGTCTGTCACAGTCTGTCTTCCTTAACAAGAAAAAAAAAAAACTTTAACTGCTTGTATGTTTTCAAAATCATCTTCTCCCATATGCACAACATTCTCAAAATACACAAGTTTCCCTTCTTATATCCTGAATACATTTGTTTCCCACTTCTTCACTACAAATCCACATGCTATCCTTCATTTTTCTAATTCTTTCACTGATTCATACATACTTATTAAAACCAATTCAGTGCCTCTAGTGTGCACTACAGCATTCAGAAAAAAAAATTTGATTATTCTGTTTGTAGTCAAGAAATATTATAAACTGCAAATTTAACCCATACTTTAATATCTTTATTTTTTTACCAAATAATTTCAAAAATCTGTTTAAACTATTTTCATCTTTAAACTACACAGCAGAAGCAGCTCTCCCTAGATAAAGTAGGATGTACATATTTCTATTTTAAGTAGCAATGGCTTTATAAGCAATCCCAAGATAAAGCACAGAAAGTCCATGCAGAGGTATACCCATATATGTGTGCAAATACCACTATAGTTGCAGTCAGTACTATGTCACTGCTTCCTCTGTGCTGGTTTTATTCTCTCTTTTCTTTCTTTTATTTCTGTGAACATTCTTCCATCTACTGTCTCTCTCTCTCTCTCTGTCTTGGATCCTTTTTACTTCCCTACCTGCTGGACTTTTGCATTATCCCACTATATCACTTACCTTCACATTACGTCCCTTTTCCTGGAACTTCCTTCAAATAACTGTGACCTACTACTTATGGTTTTGTCCTGCAAAAACCTCTGCACAAATATTCTCTGTTATTCCAGACCAGAACTGGTCAGAATTATCTGCTTGTAAGTTTAGCATTTTTCCATTTTCAATTACATTTAAAAGGGCAAACCACACTCACTCCTTATTCCTATATCTTTTCAATCCACATTATTTTCCTCCCTGGACCCTGTCTAGCAATAATGACCCGGCCTCCTCAGCGGGTGAATACTCTTTTGATCCCTTTCACTAGGTTCCTCTTGTCCCATCAGTTAGGGTAGTGCACCTCTACTATCTCCAATCTATTCCACTCCCCTGGAGTCTCCCTGTCTCTGGTCCTCAACCCATCCCTCATCCATGTTTTGTTTGTGATCCATGTTTGGTTTAGATCCCTGGAGTGTGGACCTGGGGAATTCCATGAAGGGAAAGGAGTTTCTTTTTGGGTGATCATGCCAGCATGTCTTGATGTGTGACAGAGTTAAGCTTGTTAAGCTGGGCGCGGTAGCTATGAGACAGAGGATTTCTTTAAGTGAAGCATGTGTAGCAGAGAGATCATGGTGGGGCCCTTGCTTTCAGCCTGTGATTCTTTGAGTGGAGTATTTTTGAGGCTCATTTCCAGTTGTTGCAGATGTCTTGAAAGAGGTATGTCTTGAGAGGCTTTAGATTCTTCTATAATTCTTGATGGTGATGGGGCCTTTGGATGTAATGGATTTCTTGTGATGATTTGTGCAGAGGTGTGCCACATTTATGATGAATGAAAGCCCTTTGATGGTATGTGCCAGATACAATGGAATCTTTTTCTGCTGCAAAGCTGTCACACTGTCACTTATCACACTTTCATTACTGATGTGTGGCAATATATCGCCACCTTCATGTTTTTTTGTTTTCCCAAAGGGATAATAACATATTTCTTTGTTTAGTTGAGCTGGAGCCTATGGCTCTGGCACCAAGCACAATGTTTTTCCCCCTTGGGATATAGTATTACATATTCATTCCCTCAGCCCATGTTGGAGTCATCTGCAAACTTCCTTTGTTAGCTGCACAGAGGTTTACCCTAACCTCCTGTTCTTAGATAGGAAAGCACCTAGAGCCAGAACCCGAGGGACTGAACTACTGACTAATCCCACTTGTATTTGTCTGAGGCCACTGGAGGAGCCCACTTACAGTGTGGGTTGAGCCAGTAAGCCATTTACAGGTATTTAGCTGACATAGGGTCAGATATTACCCAACTTAAGTTTATCTATGATTCCAGAGTGGTGGTGGGGGATGCAGCATTCAAGGCAATGGCCAGTAGGACCACCTTACCCTGAACCTTGATGGTGTCAAAGGCTCAAATCAATCCTGCTCAGTCAGTCAGGACAGAAGTCAGAAGTTGTCATCTCAAGGAGATCAAACTGGTGTCCCAAGATGGTTGCTTCAGGGTCATTGTTTGTTTGTTCCCCATTTGTTAGTAAGCTGTATGCATGATGGATAAGGCTTGTCAGACTGATGGGATGGTAGTTTCCGGGATCCACAGGGATCCCCTTGTTGTTGGATGGGTGGAACTGTAGCTCTCGCCACTCAGTGGGCAGTCAGCTGAGCACCGAGGCTTGGGTGACATGATGATTAAACATGTTACTAAGTTCATGCCAGTTCATACAGTTCCGGGATGTCATGTCATGTATGTATGCTGTATTCTTGGCTTTGCTGTTGGCGTTTTTTGCTCTGTAAGTGCGTGCCTGTGTGTGGTCATATTACTGGAATTATTATTATGGGCCATTTAGGGGGGGTAGAGGGGGAGAGGTGGTTGGTGGTGGAATCGATCTGCCAGGATATTGGGCAATATCCTTTGGATCAGTATATTTATTTATATTCATGTTGTTTTCAGAGCAGAGCATTGCCAGCATTGCCATTTAGATTATTGACAGAATTATAGCTTTGTTGTTTTTCTTTGGAATCTTTTTTAATTTTATTTTTTTTACCTAACTTTGGAGGAGGATTTTATGATCTCAGTTTCTTACTGAGAGGCTAGTAGGAGTTTTTTTTCATCCTGATTTCCTCTTTTCTGCAAAAGTTTCTTCCTTTTGTTGTAAAGTTTATTTTCACAATCAAAATGAGTAACCACAGCTGTTACCTTGTAAATCTATTTTTTTTCTTGGATGTCTAAATGATGCTGGAACAAACTCTTTCGCTGAAAGACCAACCAGAGGTATCCCCTGAAGAAAGTGCAAGGGAATTCCCATAGTACTATTTACCTTAACCAGACAGTATGCATCTCCCCTGATACAGGCCAATATCATTGTAAGTCATCTTTGTCAATAAAAGAAATGACATAAGTAAGTAAGTAAGTAAATAAATATCTGGTATAGTGTTTTATGAGGGACTTGTGCCAATACAAGATCCATTAATCCTCTCAGCTGGGTTTACCTTCATTAATTAGCCAGAATGGCATTCGCTTGAGTCCACCTATGCAATGTCCTACATCCCGAACAACAGGAATGCCGAACATTGACATTCCTGATTCGCCAGTCTCACCCCTTTATGGACCCATGTTAATGCTTGTTCCTAGGTCCAGAGGGGTAGAGAGTTTGGAGGTTCGGCATTCCGGCATTTCGTGGAAGTACGTTGAACATGTGATTACTCAAGAGCATGTCATTGTGGCTAATGAAGGTAAACCTCTCAGCTGTCATTATCAAGCCAATGTCTGGCATAATGAAACATGAGTACATATCTTCCAAATGGATAATGTGCTTCATATGCAAATTTCTGAGCCAGGTATGTGGCTCTAGGAAAGGGCTCAGACCATAAAACTGACATTTAATATCTTAAAGAGAGATGGGTGGCCATGGTGGTGCAGCAGTTAGCATTGCCACCGCCCAGCAAGAGGCTCTCTGGTTTGATCCTCAGCTGGGGTGCCTTCTGTGCGGAGTCTGCATGTCCTCCCTGTGGTCGCGTGGGTTTCCTTCCACATCCTAAAGACATGCTGTAGGTGGATTGGACACTCTAAATTGGCCCTAGGCATGAGTGCATGTGTGTGTGTGTGTGTGTGTGTGTGTGTGTGTGTGTGTGTGTGTGTGTGTGTGTGTGTGTGTGTGCCTTCTGTGGAAGGATGGGTGCCGGGCTGGCAACTAAACACCGTAAAACTCCACTGCCAATCATAAGTGGACAGGTGATCTGCTGTGGCGACCCCTAACTGGGAAAAGCCGAAAGAAGAAGAATAGCTTAAAGACAGATATAAACAATTTTTTTAGAGATGATGTTGCAAGATGTTGATGTATCCTCATAGCTAAATGGGTAGAGTTGCAACTTCATGTGCAGTAGGTCCAAGGTTTGAATACATGGAAGGGAAAATATGCACTTCCACCTAACCCGGACTGAAACACTAAAGGTGGAGACGTGTCCATATTCATTAAGGATATCCACATCTCCAGGCTAGTTGCTCAACATAATGCATCTGAACTTATCCAAGTGCAACTAACACTGGGCAAGACTGCAATCCAGGCTGTAGCCTGTTACAGATCCCCCACCATGCCCCAGGATTCCCACTCTTCATTTGTTAAGACACTGGAAAATATTAATGTACAACCCAATACCTTAATTATGGGTGATTTCAACTACCCCACCATCAACTGGGAAAACTACTCATGTACCAACTCATTCGCTCAACATTTTCTGGAATTCATAAATTCCATTTCCTTGGATCAGCTTGTCCACACCCCCACCAGGAGCAGCAATATCCTGGACCTGGTCATTACCAATATGGGTAACCAGTGTTCCACACCAGAGGTCAACTCCTCACTGGTCAGATCCGACCACAAGCTACCTTACACCCATATCCCAACCCCCATTAAGGAAACCACCGTCAAAAACTACTTCAAAGCCAACTTCATGCTTCTTAAGACAGAAGAGGCAAAGTTCACGACACCCATGAAGACAGAAAATAGAGGTACGACTGCTGAATCTTACACAAATGCACTGTATAAGCACATACACGAGTGCATGGATCGTGCCATCCCCAACAGAACTAAGAAGCTATCCTCCAAAAAAGGAAGCCAATCTGGTGGTCCCCTGCCATAAACAAACTCTATAACAAAAGGAAGAAGCTGTTGCAAAAAAGAGTAAAATCCCAAGATTGGTGGAACTCCCTGGTCAGCCTCAGCAAGAAGCTGAGATCCCTCATAAAATCCTTCAAAATCAATTATGAAAATAAAATTGCCACTGATTTCAAAGACAACCACAAAGCATTATACAACTATGTCAAGAATCTTAATGGCAACACTCAGATCTGCACTGAGCTACAGCACAATGGCACTAAATATACAGAACCAACCAATATTTCCAACATCCTGGCAGATAGGTTCAGTGCTAAATTTACCCCCCCTCACCCTCCAAAGGGCCCATCTTAATACTGGAAGAATGCAAAGCCCCTGTAATCGTGGATGAACAAGTAAAGACTGCACTCTTCAAAGCCAAGAACACAGCATCAATGGGACCAGAAAACATCCCAGGCTGCGTACTGCACAAACTACAGAATGAAGTGGCACCCCACCTAAGTACCATGTTCAATTATAGCCTCACCTCAGGCTATGTGCCTACTGAATGGTGCACAGCGACAGTTATCCCACTCCACAAAGGGGGTGCCACCACGGACCCCAGAAACTACTGCCCCATTAGCCTGACAAGCCTGGTCTGCAAGGCCATGAAACGTATCCTCTTGGAGCTTATAAACAAGGACATAGGTAACCTCCAAACCCTGGACCCCACTCAGTTTGGGTTTGTAAAAGGTAGATCATGTCTAGTAAACCTGATTGACTTCTTTGAAGTAGTCACTAGAGCCACAGACGAGGGCAAGGTAGTGCACACAGCATATCTTGACCTCGCCAAGGCTTTCGATACCATCCCCCACTATGGAATTATAGATAAACTCACTAAACTGGGCATAAATCCCTATGTCACAAGATGGGTGGCCAACTGGCTCACTGACACAACTCACATAGTAAAAGTAGCCGACTCAAAGTCTGACTTCAGACCAGTGACGAGTGGAGTACCACAGGGTTCGGTCCTGGGTCCTTTTCTGTTCAGCATCTACTTCTCTGAAGTGCAGGCTAACACAGAAGATCTTTGGCTAACAAAGTTCACAGATGACTGCAAACTGGGGGCCATAATAGAATCATCTAATGATGTAGACATTCTACAAAAGGGCCTCACAGAGACAGATGCTTGGTGTCAAAGTCATGGCCCTCAAGCTCAATGCCAAGAAATGCATTGTCATCCCCTTTGGGAAAAACTCGGTACCCATGAACTACCACATAGGCAGTAGCTCACTAAACACTGAAAGTGTGATGAGACCTTGGGACACAGGTGGACAGTAGTCTCTCCTTTGATAACCACATTGCCACAGTAGTCAGGAAATCCTTCTACATGGCACACCTCATCACGAAAGGGTTCTCCTCTAGAAAAAAGGAGGTCATTGTTCCTCTCTACTCATCCCTCATCAGACCCATTATAGAGTACAATGCCCCATTTGGCATGTATCTCACAAGACACCTACAACAATTGGAAAGGCCACAGAAATACCTCACTGAGATGATTCCTGGCCTCAAACAGATGCCATATGCAGACCGTCTCAAAAAGCTCCAGCTCTACTCTGTCGCATATCGCCTACTTAGAGGTGATCTCTGCCTAACATACAAAGCTATGTCAAACCCAGAGCTGTTGGACATGCTACACTTAAAGAAATCCCAATCTCTCTGAACCACATGCTCAAGGGACCTAAACCTTGTCACCACAATAAACAGAACATGCTGGAGGGATAGATTCCTGTCCCAGAGACTTCCCATACTCTGGAACAAACTACCCATTCATGTCAAGCAAAGCTCCTCATTGGCCCTCTTTAAGAAAACCTTGATGACTGGATGGGAAATAGAAAAATCACCCCAGGGATCACTTCTGTGGCACTGCTTGACAGGAGCACAGGAAAATAATTTTCTAGGGTGGCGAAAGCCAGAGAACCTTTTTGGATAGGCTTATATAGGCCCCAGGGGCAATAGCCTAGTACCTACCTATGAACCTATGAACTTATAAGAAACATCTTCTCTGAGCAGTTTACACAGCTATAAGAGTGCCATAGTCTGTGGTGAGGCATTCAGTCCTTCTTGCTATAGTGAAAGTATTCATTCCTATGTGTAAATGTTATAGATTCACTTAGTCATGTGACTGTCATTCCCATTAGGTACACTTAGTTGCACAGCTTTCATTTCTTGTAAGTGCTACATTTCTCTGCTAACTTCTGTTTTCAAACCTGGACACACCTGGGCCCTATGGTTGCCTTACTTATTGTGACCTTCTTGTGTATTATATAATAACAGAAAAAAGCAGCTACATGCAAGCAGACCTAACACAGTATCTACTGCATGAGGATACTGAGTGCATCTGCCATTGTTTAGCCTCTTTAACATTAAGCTACAAATGTTGAATACTTTCACATTTAAAATGCAACACAGCTGAAATTAAATTTGTTCTTACTCCATACATTTATAAAATAAAGTCAAGAAAAAAGTAACAGGATATCAGCAGATCTTTTCTCTGCCTAAAATCTGCTTAAGAAAGAAATATTCTGATTTGCATTTCTAAAAAAAAATACATATAACTTGGTAATAGTAAACAGTGGTGTGAGTACATGCCTGAAGGTGCTAAATACCCATGGGCACATATAAATATCTGATTTTAGTATTGTTCAAAATGTTTTCTGGCAAAAGAAAACAAAGAAAATTAATGAATTCATTGACAATATGGATGCAATTATATACTGCTGGTTAGTTCTTTCATCACCTCAGATCTGGCTGACAGAAGAAAATCTGACACATGTTGTAATACTGAAAGAAACACGGCTCTCTTTGAACATAATCTCTGTTGTCCTATAAGATGATCTCTATATGAAATTCAAGAAACTCTGGAGCTTGCAAAATATTTCTTTCTAGCTCTTGATTCGACTTTCTCAGGCAAACAAAATAACTGGAATATAATTAGTTCTTCCTTAACTTTGCATTACATTTTTCCAAGTAATCATGCTGGATTTGTACTGACCTAGTTTTCAAGCATGTGTACATTTGGCTGTTGATATACTAAACCTGCACTATGATTTTATCACTTTTATACTATGTATATGATAATGATGAATTGTATACCACAAAGGAAAACCACCTTTGGGAATGAGCCCATCAGCACACATTCATCAGCAAGTAATAAATGATATTCCAAGTGGCAAGACATATTCTGAATGAGCTGACAAAGGCAATGTTGCACTGAACATCTTATAAAGCTAGTGGAAACTAAACTTCTCAGAGTGACATTACTATAAGGCTTACCTAATGAGACATGAGGACACTGAACAACAAAACTCTTCCATGCTGCAAACTGAGCCTATCCATTTTATGATGCTGGAGCAGAGTAACAGATTCCAGCACAGCTATATATCTTTGTACTGTGGACTGAAAGGCAGACAGCTATATAGCAAATCAGACACTGCTACAAAAAAGCTGACTATAAAAGAACAAATGCTGAAGTTACTGTTGCAAATACTCTAAAACAATATTCCTTAGAGTGCCTCCAAAGATAGCTGCAGTACCAAGGTATGTGATTTTAATAAAGTATATGTAATGGAATACCTCCAAAGAGATATGCAATGCCAAAGTGTGTTATTTGTAATACAGACTCGGATGCAACTAACCATAGAAAATAAGATTTTTTACATACACACTGAGATACATTAGAAATTATAGAATTCTGGAGGGTCTCCTGGATTTCTTGGAAGACCCACATGAATGTTCTAACACCATAGTTAATTAACTCCCTCTTTACTGGAAGAAACTTTCCATACCTTGTGCCCTTGTCTCCTATATTGAGTTGATGATTCAGCATGACCTATGTCAAACAACATCGGTTCTTTAATAAGGTTAGCATAAAATGGTCCCTTATCCAACAAACAAACTGTATTACATGCATCATCTGCAGTACCTCAATAGCTACTAAAACCCAAAACAGAAATCTTTCTTTAACAATGTGAAAATGTTAAGAACTAACACTCAACAATGTTTGGAGCTAATCCACAATAATACGTAATACTCTGACCCAAAGGAAATTGTTAATATACTAACTTACAAATTTAGTGCAACTTTAAGAGTACTCACAGTTATAGCTATTCCACCCATTCCACAAGTCCAGCCACCCCCTTTAATTACTCTGGAACAAGTTCTCTCAGCCCTTTCAAAAGATAAGAACACACCATCCATGGGCCCTGATAATATACCATGTAGCTTGATTATCAGTGTCAAATATGGCCTAATCAAACCCTTACTTAATCTCTTCTGGAACCCTGGCAAACAGCCATTGTAATGCCATTACAAGGACCCTGACAACTATAGATTTATTATTCTCACTAGCTTCATATGTAAAGCAATGGCTCATATTATCTCAGAGCACATTAATCTGGACATTGAAAATCTCTTATCCCTGGACGCCCATCAATTTGGCTTTGTCAAAAGCAGGTCTTGGCTTTTAACCTAATTATTATTATTTTTTTTTTGAAAAAGTCGCAGAAGTAATGGATAGCAGTTATACAGTACATACAGCATATATGGATCTGACCAAGACCTTTGGCACTATTCCTCATGCAGGCATGATTGACAGACTTGGAAATCTGAATATAAATCCTTATGTTGTGTGGTCATAGTTACCTGGTTATCTGACAGAACCCATGTAGTTAGAATTGCAGGTGACCTTTCTGAAAGGAAGATAGTTACCAGTGGTGTACCACAGGACATTGTGCTGGGCCTTCTCCTATTTGGCATCTATTTCTTGGACATTGGGTCAATACCCCTGTCCTTATCTATGTTAGTATATGTCTGTACATTGCATGCTGTTATTCAATCTTTCACTGACAAACAATTGCTCCAACATGGGTTATACCATGGTAATAACTGATGCAAGGACAATGATATCAAATTAAGTGTGGAAAAATGTAGTATATTTCATTCTGGTCAACAAAACATTTTTGAGTAAATCACACACCCTTCCAATTAGACATTGTTGTAAGGGATCTAAGCACTCTTGTGGATAATACCTTATCATTTGGCTATCATGTTTCCACAGTACTTTGGAAAGCTTTCTAAAGGTATCTCTTCTAGCTCCAAAGAAGTCTTAATTCCCCCTTTACCTGTATCTGATTAGACCTATTATCAAATGTAATGTAGCTTTTGGCATGTATTTGTCTAAACATATTACTTAACTTGAGAGACCTCAGAAATTCGCAATTAAAAAATTTAGTGGTCTCAAAAACCTTAATTATCAAAACAGACTGGCAGTCCTCACTGTATAGTCATTCTCTTATAGAGTCCTCTGTGAGTATATGAGTGGGCTGTCAAGCCAAGAAAGGTTCAATTCTCTTTGAACTCCTTCTCTTTCAACATCCAATTAAAGGAACTAAACCTTCATCAAAAGATAAATAAGACACACTGGCATGATAGATTCATATCCCAACATATCCATCACCTCTGAAATAAATTTCTATTACATGTCAAGCAGAGTAGCAACCTTGCCACCTTCAGGTTATACCTAGATAATTAGAAGGCAGCCTGAACTTCTCATCCTATCTATCTTGTTTTGTCTTCTTGATGTTGGAGGGAACTTTTGAATATGGGTTTTTGGCTAGGCTTGCAATGGTCTGCTGACTGATTGCCTAATACTGGTTCACTGATAATCAACTAATTCTAAATCCAAAAAAAACTAAACTTCTACTTTTCCTTCCTAAACCACTGGCAACACACAAATCCACTTTCTCTGTTATCTCCCTCAACAATACCACTATCAGACCAGAACCCCATACTAAATTACTTGGTGTTATAATTGATGATGAATTAAAAGTTGACATGCATATCCATCATTGCATAAAAAAAAAAAACACCAGAAACTAGGTCTCCTGTACAATAACCACAGACTGTTTTCACCCTCCACCAAACCCTCTCTGGCCCTCTCTCTCCTATTACCTTGTCTTTTGTATGCAGCTCCAGTTTTTCTAACCTTCAGTCTTCGCTTCTCTCTAAATTAGAGCAAACATACAATACAATAGCTAGATTCGCCTCTAATCTCCCTTACAAATCCCACCACTGCCCCGCCCTTAAATCATTACAATGGCCTGAATTCCCTAAACAATTGTTTCTTTCTCAACTGCATAACACACTCACTTCTTTATAATACCACTTCCTGTCCCTCCATCTCTAATATTGTATCTCTATATAACCCCCGACATCAACTTCATAATCTGACAAGCATCTTCTTGACATTTACAAACCGTCAAAAAATAACGGCAAGTCCCTATATAAATACTATGTAGCTCACACCTGGAACTCCCTTCCACTTAAAATAAGAAGCATCCCCCATAACTACCATTTCAAACTACAACTCAAACACTACCTTCTTAAGACCTGTTCCTGCCCTTGCCAAGATCCGACCTAATCACTAACTGATTTCTTCCTAAATGCTACTTTTGATTACTCTAAGTTTTTCTCTCTTTTTATCTGCCTTTCTTTCTTGCTCTTCTTTACACTATATCTACGATCAGGTTCTTGTAAATATTCCTACTCAGGGATTATCCTGCCGCTATTGTATTGGATTTTTTGAAATTTATATATAAATATATTGTTTTTGTTGATTTTATTTTATTTAAATGTTTCTTGTCAATATTACTGTTGTAATGTTTAGTCTTTGTATTAATTACTGTTTTTTTGGCATGTCTGTAATTGTAATTGGAGCTTTTCTCCTCAGGTCTGCACTAAAAATGGGCCTTTCGCTCAGTTGGACCAACCCGGTTAACAAATGACAATAAATAAATAACAAATAAATAAATAAAATAATACTTCTTATGGACCTATGAATACCACAGAGAAAGCAGCAGCAAAATTAGCATACTGTACATAAATATCTTTCTTGAAAATACTCATCTGTATTGAAAACCTGTGAGAAAAACAAAATCTGATGGAATTACTTTATCTCATTCAAGTACTGTGTATAACCTGATATATTTTACACAGATATAAGAACCTTTTCTCTATCACCTTCCTCTGAAATGGAATAAAGCCAGACTCCATATCTGGTAATAAAACAGAAAATAAATATAATAATAAAACTGTGTCAGAGAGGCAAGAAGGTACTTTAAATACTTTAATTAATAAAACTGGTAAGCGCTTTCGTAAAACCTCTTCAGACCATATCAAAGTCACAAAACACAGTCATTAAATAACATTTTTTTTTAAAATGAACAACCAATGAATATGCAGATCTGATACACATGACGAAAAAACAATTAAAATCTCCTACTTTTCAATTTAGGTTTTAAAGAAACCTTGTCATTGAGTCCAAATGCTTTATCAGCTTGCAAATGTAATATCCAAAATAATTCATGTCTCTCAGTATAATTAATAATATCACCAAGTCTACCATTTTCACTAATCATCTCTATAACCTTAAAGCTAAAATTATGTGTGGCATCAGTGTCTTTGATGTGCCTAGCCAAAGAATTATTAACATTCAAATTTCTGATGTCCCTCTGATGCTCCCTCATTCTTTCAAGGAGCATTCTATTTGTTTTGCCTATATAGAATTTTTGGCATATATTGCACTGTGCCAGATATACAAAATTCTTAGTCCTACAAGTCGCATAGACCTTAAAATTATAAGTGACACCAGTACAGAAATATATAAAACTGTCATGTGAATCAACTAGGTGGCAAAAGTTGCAGGAACCACATGGCAGAGGCCCCTGTATATTATGAACATTACAAGTTCTTATAACATAACAATCTTTTAAGGGATTTTTTATTCCTAAATGAAAAAAACTGGCTCTATTCCTACTAAAGCATTTATTGCATTATCTGATGTTAAAACATGCCAGTTCTTTTTGATAGTATCGCATATAACCTTGATGTTACTAGAATATGTCAAATTAATTCTTGGAGCTTTATAACTTGTGGTAGATCCAAATATTTCACCCCTATGATTCATATCTGAAAAATATGGAGAGACTCTACTACCTCTAAGGTCTCTGGCCTCACTGATGCCTTTTTCTACCTCACCATCCTTGTAACCTCTAGTATTAATTCATTACCTAAAACTTCCAGGTCTGTCATAAATCTATCATCCCTATTATTGAGGTGAGAAAGCCTCATCGCTTGACCCTTAATAATATTTTTAAAAATATGTGGGTGATGAAGACTATTCCTATGCAACATATGATTCTTATGGCAATCTTTCCTGTAGCGACTAGTAATTATATTACCAGAGTGATCCTTCTCTAACTGTATATCTAAAAAATCTATCTGCTGTGTAGAATAGCTGCTTCTAAACTTCAGAAAATGGAAAGTGCCATGTAAATACTCTAGAAAGCATAGAAAATCTTCTGCATAAAGACATCATTTACAAAACGTTTGTAGAACTTAATATGATCTAGAAACCTATTATTGGCCAGGACGTATGTCTTCTAACACTGTGCCAACACCATGTTAGCATAGCTGTTGGCACAGGGGGTGCCCATGGCCACTCCAATCTTCTGTCGATATTAACAATTATCAAAAGTAAAGACATTATTGTCTAATATAGTTTCTATAAAAAGACACAGCAAATCAATATGTCTTAAGTCATATGTCCCATCATCTAATAAAAACTTCTTAACAAATTCCAAACTGCAGTCATTCGGTATCACTGTAAACAAGGAACATATATTTAAAGTTACAAACAAAAGATCAAAGCATGAGCCCACCTTAGAACAAAAAGCATATAACTGAGAAAAATTGCCCAGAATCATTAAGGACCATTGAATAGCTATCTAATATAGGTCTCAAATGTCTCTCAACATAGACAGAAATCATTTCAGTTGCCCACCCTCGTCCTGAGACAATAGGTCTCAGGGGAGGATCAGATAAGCTTTTGTGTACCTTAGAAAGTGCGTGGAAACCTGGTATTAAAGGAAAATCAATATGACAAAACTTAAAAGTATCAACATCAATAATATTGAAAAGCAAACAATCATTCAGTGCTGAGTGCACCCTGTGAATAACATCATGAACATCAGAAATAACAAACTTTTCATTGATGGTTAAATTGAAAAAATGTTTGGCATTATTTGCCTGCTCAGTGTTCAGTGCTAAACTAAAAATGTGAATATGACCTTAGTTTAGCACTGAACACTGAGCAGGCAAATAATCCCAAACATGTTTTCAATTTAACCATCAATGAGACACAGGCTCTAAATAGACTTCATAATGACAATTCAATTTATATACGGCCAGCGGACAAAGGAGGTGAACTGGTGGTTATGGGTTATGAAGAATATAGGAGTTCAGTGCTACAGCTTTTGAATGATGAAATGACTTATGAGAAGTTTGTTATTTCTGATGTTGAAGATGTTATTCACAGGGTGCAGTCAGCACTGAATGATTGTTTGCTTTTATATATTATTCATACTGATACTTTTAAGTTTTGTCATGTTGCTTTTCCTTTAACTGAGGTTACAAGGATGCTGAAGAAGAAAAAGGCCAGAGACCTTAGAGGTAGTAGAGCCTCTCCATATTTTTCAGATATGAATCATAGGGGTGAAATATATGGGTCTACCACAAGTTATAAAGCTCCAAGAATTAATTTGACATTTTCTAGTAACATCAAGATTATATGCGATACTATCAAAAAGAACTGGCATGTTTTAACATCAGATAATGCAATAAATGCTTTAGTAGGAACAGAGCCAGTTTTTTCATTTAGGAATAAAAAATAACTTAAAAGATTGTTATGTTATAAGAACTCTATGACAAGTAATGTTCATAATATACAGGGGACATTTCCATGTGGTTCCTGCAACTTTTGTCACCTAGTTGATTCACATGACAGTTTTATATATTTCTGTACTGGTGTCACTTATAATTTTAAGGTCTATGCAACTTGTAGGACTAAGAATTTTGTATATCTGGCACAGTGCAATATATGCCAAAAATTCTATATAGGCAAAACAAATAGAATGCTCCTTGAAAGAATGAGGGAGCATCAGAGGGACATCAGAAATTTGAATGTTAATAATTCTTTGGCTAGGCACATCAAAGACACTGATGCCACACATAATTTTAGCTTTAGGTTTATAGAGATGATTAGTGAAAATGGTAGACTTGGTGATTAGGTTCATAGGTTCATAGGTTCATACTAGGCTATCTGCCCTGGGGCAATTATAAGCCTAGCCCGATTCTGTATGGCTTACGCCACCCCTTGATTTGAGTATACTGTGCCCTTTTTTAAGGTTTAGTTTACTGTGCCTCTGTCTAATAGTGACACAGGAGTAATCCCTGGGACAAACCTATGATCCCCCATCCACTTATCGAGATTCTTCTTGAAGAGATTCAGTGAGGTGCTCTGCCTCACATGAACTGGAATTCTATTCCAGAGCGAAGGAGCCTCTGGGTTATGAACCTGTCCCTCCAGCAAGTTCTATTTATTTCTGTGCTGAGGTTCAAGTCCCTCGAGCGTGTGGCTCTAAGGGATTTAGATTTACTGAGGTGGAGCATGTCCATTAATTCTGGATTTGACATAGCTTTGTATGTCAGGCACCTCTAAATAGGCGGTATGCAACTGAGTAGAGCTGGAGTTTTTTTTAACCGAGCAGCATATGGCATCTGTTTGAGACCCTTGATCCTCTTGGTGAGATACTTTTGGGGTCTTTCTAATTGCTGCAGGTGTCGGGTAAGGTACATCCCAAAAGGGGCATTGTATTCTATGATGGGCCTGATGAGGGATGAATAAAGGGGCACGATTACCTCTCTTGATCTAGATGTGAAACCGTGATGAGGTGGGCTATGTAGAAGGTCTTTCTAACCACTTTGGCAATGTGGTTTTCAAAGGAGAGATTGCTATCAACTTGGGTCCCCAGGTCTCTAATAACTTTCTCTGTACTTAATGGGTTTCCGCCTATGTGGTAATTTGTGGGCACATTGTTTTGCCAAAGGGTATGACTATACATTTTGGCATTTAGCTTTAAACCATGGCGCTGGCACCAGTTGTCTGTCTCTGTGAGACCTTTTGAAGGATGTTTGTGTCAGCTGGAGAGTTGATTATAGCCCAGTTTGCAGTCGCTCGCTAACTTGGTGAGCCATAGTCCTCCCGTTTGCCTGTACCTCGAAAAGTATATACGAACAAGAGTGGTCCCAGGACAGAACCCTGTGGGATGCCACTTGTGACCGGTTTTGAGTCTGACATGGCTCCAGCAACTCTCACTCTGTGGGTTCTGTCTTTGAGCCAGTTACCCATCTTGTGACATAGGGGTTTATATTTAAGCTGGATAGCTTATCTATGATGCCCGAGTGGGGTATTGTGTCAAATGCCTTTGCAAGGTCCAGATAGGCTGTGTGGACTACCTTCCTTCATCTATGGCTTTGGTGACTGTTTCGAAGAAGTCAACCAGGTTCAAAAGGCAGGATCTGCCCGAACTGGGTAGGATCTAGTGTCTGTAGGTCCCCAATGTCTTTGTTTATGAGCTCCATGATGATCCTCTCCATAGCCTTGCAGACTATAGTTTCCAGGGTCCGTAGATGCTCCACCTTTGTGGAGTGGGACCACTGTTGCTGTACGCCATTCTGTGGGCACATATCCTGTAGTGAGGCTGAGATTGTATAGCTGTTTTATTTGAGGGATTAGTTCCTCTTGTAGTTCATGTAGTTCATGTGATATTATTAATTATACTGAGAGACGTGAATTATTTTGGATATTACATTTGCAAGCTGATAAAGCATTTGGACTCAATGACAAGGTTTCTTTAAAACCTAAATTGAAAAGTAGGAGATTTTAATTGTTTTTTCGTCATGTGTATCAGATCTGCATATTCATTGGCTGTTCATTTATAAAAATGTTATTTAATGACTGTGTTTTGTGACTTTGATATGGTCTGAAGAAGTTTTATGAAAGCGCTTACCAGTTTTATTAATTAAAGTATTTAAAGTACCTTCTTGCCTCTCTGACACAGTTTTATTATAATTTTATGTTTTTTGTGTTTTTGTTTTTCGTCTAGTGGTTTTGCTTTTTATATAGAAAATAAATATAAATGCACACTTGTCTTTGATCACTCCTTTTTATTTTTCTATCCTCGAGCCTTGAAACTTAAAACTTTGCCTAATGACCAGTGCCTTATCTGTACTACATAGGAGTGAATGTTGTTCGTCAGTCTGCTAAGTCCATCTCACAACAGAGGACCATTGAATTTTGTCTTATGCCCCTACCACTACTATTACCCTACAACTTCAGTGGCATTATTGCAGGGAGAAGTCATGCATTTCTATGCTTCTGGTCCATACTGGGTGGCTGCCTGTACCTCCCCTCTTGCCTTCCTGCTTCAGCCTCTTAATCTTCTTCAAAGGAGCTGCCAGATAATGCATAAATTCAAACTTACCTGAGAAAGGACAGTTGTCCACTCACCACTTAAATACACAATCCTTCCCCAGATGGCCATCTAGCATTCAGAATACTAAGCCCAGGTTTGGGAAACAACATATAGCAATTCTCCCAAAGCACCAGAAAGATGGCTTATATCTGAAGTAGCTTTTGACTTCAGTGGCATGGAATTTGAAATTCATTTTAAGGCATATGCCAGTCAAGCTCATTTCACTGCTTACAGCAGCTGTCAAACCAGTTAATAATTTTATATGATTATAGGCTGCAGATTTCATTTTCAAGATTATGACTTAGTGCCCATCCAGAAGGTTGACTGAAGGATGTACCTTCATAGTGATATTTTCTGCTTCCCTGTTGTGTACTGTACTTTTCACATTTCTTCTGCTTAATGTCATTTTTAGTTTTATGTTTCCAAATCCAGTCTAAGATTCCCCAGTGGTGTGTTTCAGGCATAGACTTCCCACTGAACCAGAACTTATAATACCTTTTAAACCATATAGTGGATGACACATTGTCTTGTGGCTCAGGCAGAGGTCACCCCTAATAATATTAAAATAAACAGAATAGTATGGCAGTTCCTGAAGCCTTTTCTAAATAATGCAAGCTTTCTCACCATGTAATTTTTCTATTAAGGCATCATCTCATGTTTTCAAGTGATTTCACCATGTCTTCTCAGTGCAATAAATCTTGGAAATCACCTGCACATTTTTGTTAGATTAAGTCAGGTGATGGTCTGAGATCTCTCTGCACTAGAGTGGAGAGTTTATCCTTTCCCTAGGGTTGTGTGACACTGGAGTTAGTATATATAAGTCTTGGGGGTGGGGTTGAAGGACTTGCCACTCACATGGAAGCTGCAGGGGGAACTACTGGGGTTGAACCAAAAGAATGAGTGTGTGAATTCGCAGTGCATGTATACCTTATGGGGACTAAAGCTTCAATGCAAGCTTGGAGGTGGGCACAAATATTTGTTAATGAATATGGTAGCATGTGATGTGGGGTCATTGAGTAACATGTAACGAGGTGTGTTGAATTTCATCAGTGAGCTGCAGTAAATATGGCTTAGAGTGGTTTCTGAAGGTGAAGGGATTTTGTGCTAACTCAGGTCTTATACTTAAATTAAGAAGCTCAGTGCTCTGATTTGACCAGTGATTTGGTAACTATGGGCATTGACAATTAGGGGGCTATTTATTTTACATTTGTTGACCGGGACAGTCCGTCTGGGTGTGAGCCCATTTTCAGCGAAAGCCTGGGGAGAAAACCTCCAATAAAACAAGAATAACATTCAGAGGTACGGTGTCGGTTTTACTAAAATTTAACAGAAATATTTAGAGATAATAAAGAAAGTACAATATGCAATGGGCACTTTAGTGAAAAAGAAGAAAGTTATTACACTATATTAAAGTTGTGTTTTTATGTATATATATATATATATATATATATATATATATATATATATATATATATATATATATATATATATATATATATATATATATATATATATATATATATATTGATCAGGACCAGGTAGCAAAGTCAAGATAGGCAGCATGCACTGTTGGTTCCAATCAAATATTAAACTCTACAAAGGGCAACATTTCCCTTTGAAAAACATACCTGTAACAGAAGGAGGTCCCCTATGTCAGCCGTAATACAGATCAAGTTAATGGGTCTATAATTGTTCAAGTGTGATGTGACCTCCCCCCCTTTGTGAATTGGTGCCACTACAGCCTGTTAACACAGATCAGGTATGTATCCACATACTAACGTTTTCTTTAAGGCTACTGATACTGGGCTAGTTAGCTATTTTTCTCAGTTTTGAAGAGGAAACCACAAAGCATGCTATCTGGCACCAGCTAACTTAAGTTTTAAATTTCATCTATGGTAACAGTTATCACATCTGTTATTTAAGGCATGTTTCCCCTGCACCTACAGTATTCTAACAACACACACACACACACACACACACACACACACACACACACATGCAGAGTCATAGACAATAGCAAGGATGAATGAAGAGCAGACAGTTGGATTATTCTCCTGTGCAACTTAGCTAGAACTGGAAGTAGCAACACTGTGTAATGACTAGGAGCTTTAATAGTGTGGTAAGGTCACTTTATCTTTTGGGTCTACCAGGCTTAGAAGAGGAAGTGGAAGTAGAAGAATTGAGCTTCTATCTTCTGAGGTGAATGAACAAGTCTTGAGAGGGTTGGTTGAAGAGCACCTTCACCCAAAAATAGGTGTCTAAAATCTTGCTCCAGAACTTCTCCTTCCAAGTGGACAATCTCAGACATCATCCTGTAGAGGCACACAAGTGAGTTTATGGCCCCAACCAGAGTAACAACACATTCAGAATTACAACAGAAAAAGTAGCAAGTCACTGTAGAAGTTATAGAAAAGAGTTTCAGAAAAATACTCCTTGAACCCAGACTGTAGGAGGTCCTCTGGCTTATCCACTATTTTTCAAAACAGCTGGTTTTTGAACTGCAGTCAAGTGAGAAAATAGCTGAAGTCTCTAAGCCCCACTGTGGCAATAAACTCTCATTGTTATACCACACCTGCACAAAGCAATAAACTTCTTATCAGCTGACAAAAAGCTATGGTCTCTGGAGCTATGTTGGACTGAAATGATAACCCAGAATTTAGCATTGAGATGCTTAGCTAACTGTTTTCAACTACTAAGGCAGAGATTTTAAATGGCACGGGCCTTCCTGGTGGCTGAGGGAGCACAGACAAGGTATCTCTGTGACCTAAGAAACTGACTAGATCTCAGTGAAATCAGTAACAAGATGCTTTGATATTTGCTATAACAAATCAAGCAGATTTGTTAAAGGTACTGACCTTCTTGATTGACAGAGGCAGAGTCAAAGTACCTCCAGACTGCCTTAATTTCATCCATAATGGCTGGGACTTGAGATAGGAATTCCGGAGATCCAAGTGCTTTTTTCCCAAAGGCATTGAGTCTTAGAGCTATTCTAAACTGCTCTGTTTGAAGTTTAAGGGCCTCTCATAAAAAGGGTCACGTGGACACAAGGCAGAAGGAATGGGCTCATACTTTTTGTCTGACTGTTCAAGCAGCATGAATCACACCTGTTACATTTACTTATTCACTTTAATGTTACAGATCACTCTATAAAGCAGATCTAGTTCTTGATATGTAAACATTAATGATACTAGCTATAACTGATGAAGAGTGTGGTAATTAGCACAGGCATTTCCTACAGTAAATGGAAACATTTGCAGATACCCTCTCTGGAAGTGGATTCATAAGTTTCTATATGCTCTATAAAAGGTCCTACACATTGTGGTATATTGTATATTGTATGCAGTATATTGTAGTAAACACGTTGTGGTATATTGTATATTGTATGTAGTATATTGTAGTAAACACATTGTGGTATATTGTATATTGTATGCAGTATATTGTAGTAAACACATTGTGGTATATTGTATATTGTATGTAGTATATTGTAGTAAACACATTGTGGTATATTGTATATTGTATGTAGTATATTGTAGTAAACACATTGTGGTATATTGTATATTGTATGTAGTATATTGTAGTAAACACATTGTAGTATATTGTATATTGTATGTAGTATATTGTAGTAAACACATTGTGGTATATTGTATGTAGTATATTGTAGTAAACACATTGTGGTATATTGTATATTGTATGTAGTATATTGTAGTAAACACATTGTGGTATATTGTATATTGTATGTAGTATATTGTAGTAAACACATTGTGGTATATTGTATATTGTATGTAGTATATTGTAGTAACCACATTGTGGTATATTGTATATTGTATGAAGTATATTGTAGTAAACACATTGTGGTATATGCTGTGTCAGTCTTATCATTCTTTTCACTTATGCCGTAAAGCCACAAAGGTGAGTTTTGCCACGCTCATTTTTCATATATCTGTGGAAGCAGATAAAACATGTGCAACAGATACAATGTGTACATGCAGCCCAGGGAAATACATTTTTTAGTAAGGCAGAAAGTACAGCAACAGACAGTACTATTTCTGGTGGTGGTGGTGGCAGGGAGTCACTTCACCACTACAGATGTACAATGGGACATATGTCCCTTCCATCACATCCTGTCTATTCCATATAACATCCTTCAAGTCCTGCCAGCAGTGTCATGGTGAAGCAGGGCCAGACAATTTGCATCAATATTGCAGTTTTAAGGTAATGGCTACCTCCTGATTTTTGGACACTATTATAGTTACAAAACACTCCTATACTCATTACCAGAGATGCAAGAGGGTATATCTGTATCCCCTTCACTAACGGGACAAGGAACACAAGAGAAAGACATAACAACAGTCTAGTAATGTGAATGTCTAAGACACCATGCCAAGGGAATGCAAACAGCCACTGACCTTTATATCTGGCACAAACCTCCTTGTACCTGGGGCATTAGACAGCTATGAGGTCTGCTTCCTACCCACCCACCACACT